>NW_007245728.1:46870-48431 GCF_000164805.1 Carlito syrichta
AGATCTTGTTTCTGTGAGAGATCACTCAGTATTATAGACTCTAGTTTCCATCCACGTTGCTGTGAAATTTCACGATTTTGTTCTTTTTTTATGGCTGCAGAGTATTCAATCATGTATATGTACCACATTTTTTTAATCCAGTCCTCTTTTGATGGACAGCATGGTTGGTTCCAGGTTCTTGCTATTGTGAACAATGCTGCGATAAACATACGTGTGCAGGTATCTTTTTTATACAGTGATTTGAGTTCATCAGGGTATATTCCCAGTAGGGGGATTGCAGGGTCATATGGGAGGTCGATATTTAGAGTTTTTAGGAATCATCACACTGCTTTCCACAGAAAGCACTAGTTTGCACTCCCACCAACAGTGTAGAAGTGTTTCCTTTTCCCCACACCCTCTCCAGCAACTGTTATTTTTTGAGTTATTGGTAATTGCCATTCTGACTGGAGTTAGGTGGTATCTCAGTGTGGTTTTGATTTGCATCTCCTTGATGATTAGTGAGGTTGAACATTTCTTCATGTGTCTGTTGATTGCTCAGATATCTTCCTTTGAGAAGTGTCTGTTCATATCCTTTGCCCACTTTATAATGGAGTGGTTTGTTTTTTGCTTTTCAGCACATTTGTGTTCCTTGTAGATCCAAGATGTTAAGCCTTTGTCGGACCTAGAGTTGGCAAATACTTTCTCCCAATCTGTGAGCTGTCTCCCTGCTCTCTTGATGGTTTCTTTGGCTTTGCAGATGCTTGTCAGTTTAATAAGGTCCCACTTGTCTATCTTACCTCTTATGGCCTGTGGGTTTCAGGTTTTGTTCAGGAATTGGCCAGTTCCAATTTCCATAAGGGTATGTCGTGCATTTTCTAAGGTTCTTATGGTTTGAGGTTTTACATTTAGGTCTCTAATCCATTTGGAGTTAATTTTTGTGTGTGGGGATAGATATGGGGTCTTGTTTGAGTCTTCTGCATGTGGTCAGCCAGCTTTCCCAACACCATTTACTGAATAGGTCCTACTCTCCCCAGTGGTAAGTGGTGGAGGCTTTGTTGAAGATGAGTTGGTTGAGAAATTGAGGTTTTGCTTCTGGAATCTCAATTTTATTCCATTGGTCTATATGTCTGTTCCTGTACCAATACCAAGCTGTTTTGATTATTGTAGCTTTATAGTAAAGTTTGAAGTCTGGTAATGTGATACCACCTGCTTTGATTTTTTTGCTGAGGATTGTTCTGGCTATTCTTGGTCATTTGTGTTTCCATATGAATTCCTGTATTGTTTTTTCTAGGTCTGAGAAGAATGTTGCTGGTAATTTGATGGGTATTACATTAAATCTGTAGATTGCCTTAAGTAGGATGGACATCTTCACAATGTTGATTCTTCCAATCCATGAGCATGGGATATTTTTCCACTTGTCTGTGTCATCTTTGATTTCTTTGAGCAGTGTTTTGTAGTTTTCATCGTAAAGGTCTTTCACATTTCTGGTTAGAAAGATGCCGAGGTATTTCATTTTTTTGTGGCTATTGTGAATGGAATTGTGCTTCTTATTTAGGTTTCTGTTTGTTTATTATTGGTGTAA
>NW_007245728.1:48451-49683 GCF_000164805.1 Carlito syrichta
TCTTTTCCTATTTGGATACCCCTGATTGCCTTCTCTTCTCTGATTGCTGTAGCCAGGACTTCCAATACTATATTGAACAGGAGGGGTGAAAGTGGGCATCCTTGTCTTGTTCCAGTTTTCAGGGGAAACGTTTCCAATTTTTGTCCATTTAGGAGTATGCTGGCTGTGGATTTCTTTTAGATGACTTTTACTATTTTGAGGTATGTTCCCCATATGCCTAGATGTTCAAGGGTTTTTATCAAGAAGCAGTGCTGGATTTTATCAAAAGCTTTTTCTGCATCTAATGGTATAATCATGTGCTTTTTGTTTTGACATCTGTTGATGTATTTAATTACATTTATGGTTTTACGAATGTTGAATCACACTTGCATCCCAGGGATGAAGCCTACTTGGTCATGATGGATGATTTTTGAGATGTGTTGTTGAATCTGGTTTGCTAGGATCTTGTTGAGAATTTTAGCATCTATGTTCATCAAAGATATTGGCCTGTAGTACTCTTTCTTTGTTGGGTCTTTACCTGGCTTGGGTATCAATGTGATATTGGCTTTGTAAAATGATTTGGGGAGAGTTCAATCTTTCTCAATCGCCTGGAATACCTTCAGTAGGATTGGTATCAGCTCCTCCTTAAATGTCTTGTAGAATTCTGCTGGAAAGTCATCTAGTCCAGAGCCTTTTTTTTTTTTTTTTTTTTTTTGGTAGGTAGTTTTCTTATTATGTAGTCTATTTCCTCTATTTAGGGTCTCAATTTCTTCTTGTGTCAACCTAGGCAGGTTGTGTTATGTCAGAAAGTCCTCCATTTCCTTAAGGTTTTCAAGTTTGTTTCCATACAAGTGTACATAGTAGTCTCTAATGATCTTTTGTATTTCTTCAGGGTCAGATGTGACTTCACCTTTCGTGTTTCTGATTGTGTTTATTTGGGCTTTTTCTCTCTTTTTCTTGGTCAATCTAGCTAGGGGACCATCGATCTTGTTTATCCTTTCAAAGAACCAGCTTTTTGTTTCATTGATTTTTTTGTATTATTTTTCTGTCTTCTATGTCCTGGATTTGGGCTTTTATTTTGGTGATCTGGATTCTTCTGCTGAAATTAGGGTTTTGGTGGTCTTGCTTTTCCAGCTTCCTTAAGTGTCTTGTTAGGCTTTTCATTTGTGATCCTTCCATTTTCTTCATGTGCGTTTGTAGGGATATGAATTCTCCTCTTACTACAGCTTTCATGGCATCCCAGAGATTTTGGG
>NW_007245728.1:49997-76086 GCF_000164805.1 Carlito syrichta
GTATCAATTAAGTCCATTTGGTCAAGAGTCACATTGAGGTTCCGGATCTCGTTGCTGATTTTTTGTGCTGATGATCTGTCTAGGGTTGTGAGTGGGGTATTGAAGTCCCCAGCTATGGTTGTGTTAGAGTTGATATCTTTTTTGAGTTAATGTAGAAGCTGCTTTATGAAAATTGGCATTCCTATGTTGGGGGCATATATGTTTAAGATGGATATTTCTTATTGATGGATTAAATGTTTTATCATTATGTAGTGGCCTTCTGTATCTTTTTTAATTTTTAATAGCTTAAAGGGTATTTTGTCTGAAATTAAGATTGCTACTCCTCCTTTCTTTTGTGTTCCATTCTCCTGAAAGTTTGTTTCCCATCCTCTTATTTTGAGTCTGTGAGTGTCTTTTCTAGTGAGATGGGTCTCTTGAAGGCAATAGATTATTGCCTGGTGATATTTTATCCATTTTGCCATTCTTTGTCTTTTCAGTGGTACATTTAGTTCATTCACATTTAAGCTAATTATTGAAATGTGAGAGTTGATCCCTGTCATAAGGTTCTTACAGAGTTGTTGCTCTGATTTGCTTGTTGTCTTTCTTTTGGTTTTGGAGTTGGTTCATGTGTGTTTTTAATCTTTTGCCTGTACTCTTGTGAAGAATGTTGTTGTTCTTTTTTTCTTTTCTTCTGTATTCAATATTTCCTTAAGTGTTTCTTGTAGAGGTGGTCTAGTGGCAGTGTAGGTTCTTAGGGATTGGATATCTGAGAAAGAATTCAATTCTCCCTCACTAATGAAGCTTAGCTTGGCTGGGTAGGTTATTCTTAGTTGAAATTGTTTATCTTTTAGAACTTTGAAGATAGAGCTCCAGGATCTCCTAGCCTAGAGGGTTTCTGTAGATAAATCTGCTGCTATTCTAATTGGTCTTCCCTGGTAGGTAGTCTGGCCTTTTTCTCTTGCTGCCTTTAGAATTTTTTCTTTTATAGCTACTTTGTTTAGGCAAATTATTATGTGTCTGGTAGTTGGTCTTCTCATTTGTTGTCTTGCAGGGGTTCTCTGAATCTCTTGTGCTTGAATTTTTGCATCACTGATGAGATAAGGGAAGTTTTCTTGAATGATTTCATGAAATGTTTGCTCCAGTGTGACCTCTGACTCTCTCTCTCTCTCTCTCTGCCTCAGGAAGGCCAATTCCTCTTAGATTGGGTGTCTTGAAGTAATCATTCATCTCCTGAAGATTTTGTTCTGACTTTTTATAAGCTTTTTTCCTATGTTTTTGACAGTTTAGGTTAGTTCTATATTTTGATCTTCAAGTTCTGAGATTTTTTCTTCTGCTTGGCTAATTCTGCTTTCCATGCTTATTAGTTTGTTATTCATTTCCAATTTATTTCCATCACAGAATTCTTTACTGCTGTTATTTGCATCATCAGTTCCTTCCTATTTTCCTCTTGTCTCTCCTCAATTTTTTTAAATCTCTCTATTAATGTCTTGATGTCTGGGTCTGTTGCTTGTGACCAGTCATTCGGGGGCTCTTCATTGTTTGTGTTCTGAAGTCTGTTTTCTCAGTGTCTGACCTCCCAGGGGTCTGTGTGAGCCCTATATTCTTCTTTCAGTTTTTCTTCATTTGTGCAGATTTTTCCTCCCTACTTTTCCCTTCCCTCCACTTCCCCATCTTCTTTAATTCTGCTATTCAGGGGTGGAGGGGTTTCTTTTACTTCTGTTTGTTCAGTCTCCTATTCTTCCTAAAGTATTTCCTCTCACTTTGTTCAGTTCTGGAGTTGGGTTGTAGGTTGAGGGCAGTCCTGTTTGTAGTTTTGGGATTTAATTAAGGGGGGAGCTGTGATTCAAAATCTCTCTGCAGATCCCAGTATCTGCCAACAGGTGTATGGATAGTCTGAAACCCATTTCCCACTGACTTGGAGTCTGCCCATGCAGTGGGGTTGTAGGTTTACTCCCTGAAAGCAAAATGAGGTTAACAGAGGGGAGAGAATGGAGCAGGCGGTGGGTGGAGGAGGCGAGTGGAGAGAGAGAGAGGAGTGAGAGGGAAAACAGATGAGTGTACCAACTGGTAAGTGAGAAGAGACACAAAGACTGAAATAAATATAAAGAAAAACAATAACCATGACTGAAAACTAACCAACAACCATATAAAAAGCTAAAACATACAATGATGCTAACGTACACGCTGATCAACCTCCTTATTGGTTTGCTATTCCTCTATACAAAGATGGGGTTTACAGAGAAATAAGAAAAAAGGAAAAAAAGGAGAAATGGGATAGATTAAAGTCAGTAGACTAACAAAACCAACCAAGCACACTCTGAGACTTTTCCTTTAAGTCCAATATCCTCTCAGCTCTGATTTCTAGTTGTCTTTGCAGGCTGGTAGAATTGTTCACAGTTAGGGTCAGTTGCCCCTGGCCTGCTGTTAAGAACCATTCAGATATGGGCCCCCTGCCCAGTCTATTACTGAGATGTGGCTTTTTCTGTTTATCAAGATGGATGAGCCTCTGCCATTCCCGTTTTGATGTTGTTACCTTGGATCCCCAGCAGGTGGTACTATCTCACCACTGCAGTCCAGAGGGGAGTGAGTCAGTTATGGATCCGCGACCTGCAGCAGCAACTTCCCCGTACTTGGGGGGAGTTCCGCAGTCCTGTCTCCAGGCAAGGGGCATGGTGTGGCAGTGGCAGTGGCAGCAGCAGCCAGGCAGTGGAAATCTCAGAAGATCCTGCTTGCAGGGCCTTCATGGTCTGAAGTCATGGGTCGCCTCAGTCATGAGCTGGCAATGACCGCAGTGGCAGCATCCACAACTGTGGGAGCAGCCCAAACTGCCATGATACCTGAGTAGCGACTGTGGTGACAGTGGTGGCTGAGCTCCCTGTGAGGAGCAGGCTGAGGAAGATGGGAGCTGTAGCCCTTGGGAGAGAGCTAGGGTCTTTATGAGTGTTCTCTTTCACAGAGGGTCTCAAAGACCATGCTGCCCCGTTGCCATCTGGCCAGAAGTCATCCTACTAAAAGTATTTAAAAGAGAATGTACTGTCTTCCTCACACTATCACTCAGTATCTATTTTGGATGTGAACCTTCCACATGTGACCTATAAATAATGAATGCAGCATGCCACATTTTTTTGGTTTTTTGAGTCACAGTCTCACTCTGTTGCCCAAGCTGGAGGGCAGTGGCATGCTCCGATCACCGCAGCCACACCCTGCTGGACTCAGGTGATAACTCCACCTCAACCTTCCAAGTAGCTGGATCCACAGGCACATGCCACCACGCCTGGATTTTTTTTTTATTTATTTTAGAGGGGAGTCTCACCAAGTTGCTCTGGCTGGTCTCAAACCCATGGGCTCAGGCAGTTCTCTCACCTCAACCTCCCAAAGTGCTGGGATTATAGGTGTGAGTCACCATGCCCAGTCATCACATGCCACTTTTTATTGCCATACATCCAAGTGTTACATATATTTAACAAACTTTAATTTTTTAGAACAGAAAACTTGCAAAGATAGTACAGAAAGTTTCAACATACTCCACACCCAGTTACCTCTATTATTAACATCTTATATTAGTATAACAAATTTGTGAACATTTAATGAACCATTATTGATGTATTATTATTAATTAAAGTCCATACTTATTTCAGATTTCTCACTTTTTCCCTATTGTTCTTCTTCACTTCCAGGATGGTATCTGGGATGCCACATGACACTTAGTTGGCATGTCTCCTTGGGCACCTCTTGGCTGTGACAGTTTCTCAGACTTTTCTTATTTTCAATGGCATTGACAATTTTGAAAAGTACTGGTCAAGCATTTTGTAGACTCTCTCTCAATTGGGATTTTTCTCATGTTCTTGTCATGATTATCCTATGCTGTGTGTTTTCAGAAGGAAGAGCACAGAAATTAAGTGCCATTTTCATCATAATACATCAAGGAAGTATGCAAGCAACATGACTTTCACTGATATGCTGACCTTAATCAACACCAGTATTGGTCAAGTTTCTCTATAGTAAATTACTCTTTTTTTTCTTCTCTTTGCATACTGTACCATTTGGAAGGAAGTCACTATGAACAGACCACACTTAAAGAGTGAGAAGTTATGCTCCATCTCCTTGAAGCAGAGTGTCTACATAAATTATTTAGAATGGTAATATAAGAGATATTAGTCAGAATTCAGTGTTTTCCAGAGTGACTCCAATGTATTTTCTTCTCGCTCTGTCTCTATCTACCTCATTACTGATATCCACGCATATTTTTCCCCTGGCCTCCTGCATAATGTGGCATCCTCTCTGTAGCAGTCCTCAAAGTGTGGTTCCCAGATAAGCAGTAACAGCATCACCTGGGAATTCATTAGAAATACAAATTCTTGGGCCCACTCCACTCCAGAGTCAGAAATTAGAAATTAGGGCTGGGCCCCAACAATCTGTGTTTTACAAAACTTCCAGGTCATTTAAGTTTGTTCTAGTATTAGGAGTAAGGATAACTTCTCTAATTCATTCCTAGGCTTGCCTGCTGTTTTGACAAAATTCTATTCCTTCTGCTTATGACTTTACCAAGTCACAGTATTTCCTTTTACACTGACCTTAGTGTTGAGACCTTAACCTCTGGACTCTTTTCCTATTAAATAGTTCCAAAGATGTCTCTGAAGACCATGGAAAACTTAAATTTTATCAGATACCCTCATATTTTCATCATTAACACATTCCATCTAGTATCTTCCATCAAGGGGTTATTTTTGTTTCTGGTCTCTCTGATCTGATTTTTTACTGAATTCCTAAAAGGGATTTATTTTTATTGAAGTATTGCTGTCTCCATTCTGCCCTTCTTAAGTAATACCAGTAGATTTCTCCTTAGACACTTAATGCCTGCTTGGGAGTAAGGAGGATAGCAATGCCCTTATTTGAACTTGATCTCCAATAGTTTATCCTCTCCCTGGGAATTCCTGTCAGTGTCTTTGATTGTTCCAAGTTTTCGTTCCTTCCTACTTCCATTCCCCTGTGTCCTGAGCTTCCATCTGGTACCAGGAAGCACATCCTACCTCCTGTTGGGAGCAAATGCTGATGCTCAGCTTTCCTGATTATTGCTTGTGCCAGGTTTCATTTACACAGTACACTAAATGATAAATGTCTTGAGACATTTTAAGAGTCATTCAGCAGCTGTATAGTTAGTTATTTAAAATTTATGGATAAAACAAAGTGATACTTGTTCCCATGCCATCCATTTTAACTTTCCTCTCTCACAAAATCATTGTATATAAAATTCCATGGGATATAAAAATATTATGTCATCATCCATAAGCAACTTATATGCTTTATGGGGAGGGCTGATTATAGTCACATGCTTTCAACAAAACTGCTCATAAAACAATAACTATTAGAAGAAACGCTCAATGTTAATTTGTGCCAATATATAAATCCAGTTCATCAAGAGCTTACTGAAACCCTGAGCCAGCTAGAATCTATTCTCTCATTTATTGACTCACTCATTTGAAAAATATTTCTTGGCATATGCATAATACCTGACCATCCTTGTAGCATCCCATGCTACACTGGCATGGATTTTTTGGGAATTTTCCCCAATGAACATGGATTACTGTCAAAAAAATTATTTAAAAACAATAATTTAATCTGCAAGAATACTTTCCTCAAACCTCCACCACAAGTTCAGTCAATAAAATAGTGATATGTCGGATAGAATTAAGACGGCTAATGAGAAGCAACTAGAGTGTGTTTCTCCCATGGAGTAAGCCAAATAGAGAGAGTTCCTCAATACTCAGAGAGAAAGGAGACCAGAAACACCTCTCACAACTCACCAGAGAAAGAATAGGATCCCTATAACACAAGAGAAAAATCGATCATCCTGGCTTGAAACTAGCCAGACACTCCTGAATGACCACACAAACCACAAAGAGCCTCTGGATGCAGTAGAGGGGAGGTAAGTTCTGTGTTCTTGCTACAGACATTGAAGGCCTCCTGAGGCTCGCAATATTCAAGTCCTTCACAGGAAACTGCCCTACCCACAATGTTCTCTGCCAAAAGCCAAGAGCAGTGCAAAATTAAAAGCTCTGAGTAGCTTCAGAAGCCATTCCCTGGAAACTCAACCCTTACTGCTGGCTGCCTGCCTTCTAGCCAGCCTGGAAGAGAACTGGAAGACCTGATGCTTTACTTGCCCCAAGGGCAAATTCTGCTGCAGCAGACAGTTCCTGGCTGGGAAACTATGAGAAGACCTGAGGCTACCTGCACTTTCATATTTTGAATGCAGACTGCCTGAGGATAAGATGGGAATGCTAGGTGAGATGCAATGCCCTAGCAACCTTTCACTCCCCATGTAAAATCTTTTGTGTAGCCTCTGCACAACACAGCAGTGTCACCCCAGTGTCTGGGGACTCCTTCCTA
Organism: Carlito syrichta; assembly: GCF_000164805.1. Lineage (NCBI taxonomy): Eukaryota > Metazoa > Chordata > Mammalia > Primates > Tarsiidae > Carlito > Carlito syrichta. The sequence goes on from NW_007245728.1 coordinate 56,364, forward strand.
ATCCCCACTGGGGTAGCCAATAGTGCACACAGAGGGAGCATTGAGCCCTTTCCCTCCTTGTCCCCCTGGAAGGCTCAAGACAAACAGAGAATTTGGGTAATCCTCACAGTCCCATCCATTGGCTATGTCAGCTGAGCACTTCCTAGGGGAAACACAGGCCAAACAGAAAGCCCACAGCCCCCCTCAGCCCATTACATCTGATATAATACCTTAGCTTTTGGGGAGGTCCGATCCTAGACTCTAGCTAACACTACTATCCTAGCCACCCCAGTCACTCAGGAAGCTTTGAGACTGTACAGATACCCAGCACAGAACTGCCACAGCTAGCAATTTAAAAACTTGCCGCACCATATATCTATATCTGTATTGAGAGAGCCAAAAAATCTGAAATTTATTTATTTAAAAAGTGTACTTATTCTCACATGTTTAAACTTCAGTGACCTTCAAAACACTCTCCATTTGATGCAATACACCTATCAAGATGATTTCCCACGGCTTAAAACAGTTTTTGAACTCATCAATTTTGACGCCTCTTCCACATCAGCAAAACACTTCACTTTGAAGATTATTTTCATCCAGAGAAACAAAAAAAGAGTCATTCAGATTACGATCAGGTGAATAGGGAGGGTGGACCACAGGGGTCATGCCATTTTTGACCAAACACTGAGGAACATTCAGCATGGTATAGGCAAGTAAATGTGCCCGTAAATCACCCACCATGAAATGGACAAACATTTCAAAAGAATCTCCAAACAAAAATTCCCTGAAGCCGAATGCAGTCTTTCACAACAATGCTACCTGGTACACTGATGCTGTTGGGTACCTAGAACAGTTATCTAGCGGGGGATGCCTGTACTACAAGGGACCCAACCTCCCAAAGATAATTCCGGGTATACACACACACACACATATATATTACACACACATATATTATATATATAGCTATATATAGCCTCCTGAAAAACTCAGATAAGAAGAAATAGTCTATCCCAGGGGTCCTCAAACTTTTAAAACAGGGGGCCAGTTCACTGTCCCTCAGGCCATTGGAGGGGTGGACTATAGTTTAAAAAAAAAACTATGAACAAATTCTTATGCACACTGCATATATCTTATTTTGAAGTGAAAAAACAAAATGGGAACAAATACAATATTTAAAATGAAGAACAAGTAAAGTTAAATCAACAAACTTACCAGTATTTCAATGGGAACTATGGGCCTGCTTTTGGCTAATGAGATGGTCAATGTCCGGTTCCATATTTGTCACTGCTAGTCGTAACAAGTGATGCAAGTGTGCATCAGTTAGTCTAGATCTGGTTGGAGATTTCAGATGTTTCATTCTGGAAAAAGTCTGTTCACAGACATAAGTGCGGCCAAAGATGGTTGCAATTTTGAGTGCATGGTTCCTGAGATTACTGAGAGGAGGAGTCGAGAGACAGAGAGAAGGAGGGGAGTCGGAGAGTGCGACGCACATTCCACACATGCTGCGGGCCTGGATGAGTTGGCTGCTAGGCAGGACAGGCAGCGGCGGCAAAAACACCCGGTGGGCCAGATAAATGTCCTCGGCGGGCCGCATGTGGCCTGCGGACCGTAGTTTGAGGACCCCTGGTCTATCCAAATGAGAAGGAACCAGAAAAATAATTCTGGAAATATCAAAAAACAGAGGGTTTTTTTAACACGCTTAGAAGACCACACTAATTTCGAAGCAATGAACCCTAACCCAAATTAAATCTTTGAAATTCCACACATTCAAAAGGCTGAATAGATATTTCTCAGAAGACAAAAGAGCAGTGAACAGATACATGAAAAAATGCTCAGCCTCACTAATCATCAAAGAAATGCAAATTAAAACCACACTGAGATACCACCTAACACCAGTCAGGATGGTCATCTTTAGTAACTCAAAAAAACAACAAATGTTAGTGAGGATGTGGAGAAAAAGGAATGTTTCTACATTGCTGGTGGGAGTGTAAATTAGTACAACTTCTGTGGAAAGCAGTGTGGTGATTCCTAAAAAATCTAAAAATTGACTTTCCATATGAGCCAGCAATCCCCCTTTGGGGTCTATACCCAGAGGAACTAGAATCATTCTACTGAAAAGATAGCTGCACATGCATGTTTATTACAGCATTATTCACAATAGCAAAAACACGGTACCAACTGTACTGTCCATCAAAAGTGGACTGGATAAAGAAAATGTGGTAAATATGCATGATGAAATACTACACAGTCATAAAGAAAAACAACTTATGGACTTTGCAGCAACTTGGATGGATTTAGAGTCTATAATATTCAGTGATCTAGCACAGAAACAAAGATCTGAGTACCACATGTACTCACTTATAAGTGGACCCTGAATGTTTATCATAATAAGAAAGGGATTGGCAGTAGTGGGACACTGCCAGGGAGGTAGGGGTGGAGGGATGTGCATACAACATCAATAAGGGTACCTGATCTCAAACCAGGAGAAGTAGGGACCAAAGGGAAGCCCAAACTTTACCTGTACAATGACCACATATGTACCTAACCCTGAATTGTACTCCACATCTTTAAAATTAAAAAAAGAATTCAAAAGGCTGATTATAAAATTCCTCAAGGAGATCCAAAAGAAAGTTGAAAACAAGCATAAATTAATTTTAAAAAACTATTTAGACATGAATGAAAAGTTTTCCAAAGAGATTTTTTTAAAAAGCCACACTGTACTTCTGGAAATGAAAGACTCATTTAGGGAAGTATAAAATTCAGTGGGAAGTGTTAATAATAATCTAGAAGAAGTAGAAGAAAAGATCTCAGAACTTGAAGATAAGGCTTTTGGATTAACCTAATCAGATAACAATAAAGAAAAAAGAGTCAAGAGAATGAAATAAAGTTTCCAAGAAATGTGAGAGTATGTAAAACATTCAAACCTAAGATTCATAAGTGTTCCTGAGAAAGAAGAGAAAGCAACAGATTTGGAAAACCTATTTGAGGGAATAATTAAAGAAATTTTTTTCCTGGCCTTGACAGAGGTGTAACCATCCAGATACAAGAAGCCCAAAGAACCCCTGGAAGATTCATTGCAAGAAGATCATCCTCAAGGCATATAGTCATGAGTTTATGCAAAGTTAAAGTGAAAAAAAAATTCTAAAAGCAGTCAAACAACAACATCAAATAACTTATAAAGGTAAACCTATCAGACTAATTAACAGGAGACATCTAAGCAGAAACCCTGCAAAGCCAGAAGGGATTGGGGTTGTATCTTCAGTCTCCTCAAAGAGAATAACAGTCAGACAAGGATTTTGTATCCCACAAAACTAAGTGTCATAAATGAAGGACAAATAAAGTCTTTCTCAGACAAGCAAACACTGAGGGAATTTTTGTTACCACTAGACCGGCTCTGCAAGAAATACTCAGAGTTCTAAATATTTAAAAAGTAGTTTGAACTATGCCGGTAGAAAAACACTAGAAATCATAAAACTCACAGGACTTATATATAGAACACTAGCACAACAGAGAAAAAAAATATGACAAATGGAATAGTACCCTACATTTCATTATTAACCCTGAATGTAAATGGTCTCAACACCCCCAGCTAAAAGAAATAGATTGTCAAAATGGATAAAAAGAAAGCACAATCCAAATGTCTACTGCCTTCAAGAGATCTTCTTAATACACAAAGACTCAAGGTAAAGGAGTGGGGGAAAAAAATATTCCATGTAATTGGAATCCAAAAACAAAGAGTAGCCATTCTCATATCAGATAAAATAGACTTTAACAGCAGTGAAAAAAAGACAAAGAAGGTTATTATATAATGATAAGGGGATCAATCCAACAAGAATATATAACAATGTTTTTTTAGTTAGGATCTCACTCTGTCACCCAGGCTTGGAATGCAGTGGCACAATCATGGATCACCATAACTCTGACCTCCTGGGCTCAGGTAATCCTTCTGCCTCAGCCTCCTGAGTAGCTGGAACTACAGGCATGTGTCACCATGTCCAGCTAATCTTTTTCATTTTTTGTAGAAATGATTCCTTGCTATATTTCCCAGGCTAGTCCCAGGCTAGTCAAGAATTCCTGGGCTCAAACATTTCTCCCGCCTTGGCCCCCCAAAGTGCTGTGATTACAGGCCTGAGCCACCATGACTGGCCACAATTTTAAGTAATTATGTACGTAACACCAGTGCTCGGCACTTTATAAAACAAATTATCCTAGACCTAAGAAAAGGGATAGACAGCAATATAGTAATAGTGGGTAACTTCAACACTCCACCAACAGCAATAGGTCATCAAAGCAGAAAGTCAACAAAGAAACACTGGAGCTAAACTGGACCTAGAACAAGTGGACCAAATGTCTGCAGGACATTTCACCCCCTAACTGCAGAATATACATTGTTCTCATCATCACATGGAATATTCTCCAAGATAGATGATGTGATAGACCACAAATTGTCTCAATAAACTCAAAAAAATTAAAATCATACCAAGCACCTTCTCAGACCACAGTGTAATACAACTAAAAATTAATTCCAAGAAGAACTTGCAAACCCAAATAGATGGAAATTAAACAACCTTCTCCTGAATGATCTTTGGATCAACAATGAAATCAAAATGGAAATTTAAAAATTCCTCATAGTGAATGACATTAACACAAGTTATCAAAAACTGTGGGACACAGACAAAGCTGTGTTCAGAGGAAAATTCATAATGCTTAAGGCCTATATTTAAAAAACTGAAAGATTACATATTGACAATGTAACAGCACACCTCCATAAACTAGAAAAACATTAACAAACCAAACCCAAAGCCAACAGGAGAAAAGAAATAATGAAGATCAGAGCAGAACTAAATTAAAATAAAACAAACAAAAACACAACAGATCAATGAAACAAAAAGTTGGTTCTTTGAAAAAGATAAACAAAACTGATAGAACAGTAGCTAGATTGATTAAGAAATGAAGAGAGAAGATTCAAATTAGCTCAATCAGAAACTGACAGCAACATTACAACTGATACCTTGGAAATACAAAAGACCATCTGAGGCTATTATGAACACCTCTGTGCAAACAAACTAGACAATCTAGAGAAAATGCATACATTCTTGAAAAATACAATCCCCAACCTCGAATCAGAAATAGAAACTCCAACCAAACCAATAGCAAGTAGTGAGATTGAAACAGTAATTAAAAGTTTGCCCCGCCGGGTTCAGTGGCTCAGCCTGTAATCCCGCGCCTTTGGGAGGCTGAGGTGAGTGGATTGCCTAAGTCCATGGGTTCAAGACCCACCTGGGCAGCGAGACCTCATCTCTACAATAAATTTAAAAAATCAGCCGGGCGTGGTAGCTCATGCCTGTAATTCCGGCTACTTGGAAGGCTGAGGCGGAAGGATCGCCGGAGCCCAGTAGGCGAGGCTGCGGTGGCCGGGAGCAGCCACTGCACTCCAGTCTGAGCGACAGAGTGAGACTCCAACTGAAAAAAAAAAAATAGAGTTTGCCCCCCCCCCCAAAAAAAGTTCAGTACTTGACAAACACAGAGCCGAATTCCACCAGACTTTCAAATAAGAACTGGTACCAGGATGTGGGGTTTTCTGACATCTTTTTAAAAAAAAAACCAGGGTTCAAAAAGAAAAAAGAAAAAGAAAGAACTGGTACCAGTTTGACTAAAGCTATTCCATGAGACTGAAAAAAGGGAATCTCCCTTGCTCATTCTAGTATCACCCAAATATCAAAGCCAGAAAAAGACACAACAAAAAAAGAAAACTACAGACCAATATCCCTAATGAGCATAGATGCCAAAACCTCAACAAAATACCAGCAAATTGAATTCAACAGCACATAAAAAAGTGATAATACACCAAGATCAATAGATTTCTAGGAGTAGAATTACTGGCTTAAAGGGTATGAAAAATTGTAAGATTATCTATATTGCCAAAGCTTGGTTATTTTAATTCTTAGAAATAGATACTTATACCTTTTTTTTTTTTTTTTTTTGGTAATTTTTAAAGTAATACAAACTTTGTGTCAAGTATGGGTTAATTGTAACAAATTTTTAAAGGAAAAAAATCACTAATAATCTCACTTCCAAAAATATTTCCAGAAATAACTATTTGAATCTTCACTATAATTTTTTTGACTTTTTTTAATTCATTGGTTTAGAAAATAGTCCTTCCATTTTTAAAATGTTATGAATATTTATATTCTTAAATTTTAAACATTCAAAAAGATAGAGATAGAGAAACAGTTGCAATTGTGCATGCCAATACAGAGATGATAGAAATAGCAATATATAAACATATTAAAATTTAAATACGTAACCAGGAAATGTCTAAGTCATTGTCTCACCAAAATAAGTTCTGTGGAACACTATTCTAACATATGTTAATAGTAATAGCCTCAAAAAGTGTTCACATAAATTAGATAAATTCTGGGTTAAAATATATTTGACCTGTTTGTTTTTTCTAGTATGATGTCATTTAACTAGCAATAGTACAACGTAAATCTTTCAGAAGTCATTATATTATGCAAAATTTCCCACACTTTCCAGGTCACAAAACCATTTTTCAAGTGAATATCAAATAAGAATATTGGGTTGGGCACAGTGGCTCACACTTGTGATCCCAGCACTTTGGGAGGCCAAGGCAGGAGGATCACCTGAGCTCAGGTGTTCAAGACCAGCCCGGAAAATATAGTGAAACCTTGTCTCAACAAAAAGTAAAAGAATAAAATTTTTAAATTATGTAGGTATGGTGACACATGTTTGTAGTGCCAGCTACTCGGGAGGCTGAGGCAGGAGGATAACTTGAGCATAGGAGGTGGAAGCTATGGTGAGCTATGATCATGCCACTATATTCCAGACTCAGAAAAAGAGTGAGATCCTGACTCAAAAAATAAAAAAAATAAAAATAAAAATGCTGTTCTGAAGAATACACTTTAGAAAACAAGGTTCTAGGTGTGGGTTTGCATGTATTGATTTTGCTGGACACTGGATAAGTGATTTTTATTATTAGATCACTATCTTTTTTCAGGCCAATGATGTTTCTTCTCTTATTTCTATAATTATTGCTTCTGATTCTCCCACCTGTTCTTTCTTGCCTTCTGAGATTCTAGTTATAATTTAGATAGAATCCTGTAGGCATCTTTCATCTTTCTAATTTCTCCATTCTTTTGTCCTAAATACTATTAATGTTTTTCATTAGAGTAAAATTTGCCATTCACCACCTCCATTATGGTTTTCTATTTGGTGGTTATGCTTTCATTATCTCACAGTATCTTCTGATCTAAAATTCCTAGTCACAGATGTTAGTCTTAAATTATTTCACATATGCATAGATTTTTTTTTCTCTTTTGGTTCATTCTAAAACTCCCCAATAGTAGCTTATGATCAAGCCTATGAAAGACCTGTGAGACCCTGTCTGGTTCCAATAAACAATGGACATATATGTATTTAGCACAAATATACCTCGTCAATTCCTAATCAGCAGCCCAAGTGAACCAGAGAAGAATCAGAACCATAAAATGTCCTAGCAGTACACCATGATCTTTAGTCATTCCTTCCAATGTCATTGTAGAAGCCACAATGCCTGGGGCATCTATCATGCATATACATACATACACAAAGTCTGTAACTGATATACAAGTACAAAGTCTGGTTCTTGTTCACCATAATTTATCCAGTACTTACCTAGAATAGTGTACAACTCATAACAAGTTTGCAAGTAACAGAAACCCAATGGAAACTAGGTTAAGAATAAAAGAAAAAGTCTGGTCTAAGAAATTGGAGATTCAGAAGTACATCTAGCTACCAGCATAACTGGATCCAGAATCTCAAATAATGTCAGGATTCAATACGTCTCTCTCCGTGTTTTTCCAAGTCATAGTTTCCTAAATCTTAGAAAAGATTTTCACTCATCCAGATTAGGGACCTCATCTACCTCTAAGTTAAACTCAGCAGTTAGAGGGATGGAATAAACTTATGAGACAGCCTGCTGCAAAGAACCAAGTATGTTAATATGGTTGCAAGGGAAAGGGTACCGTGATCTACCAGCCCATTACCACAAGTGAAGAACAGAAAACAGAAGGGGAGCAATGTAACTAGTTAGAGAAGCAAAGGATTCTTATCACACAACTCTCTCTCTCTCTCTCTCTTTCAGGATTCATGGTATGTGCTTTTTCTTTCAATGCTGAACTCCAGGATATTTTTAACTGGGTTCAGTTGAGGGCAAACCACATAGAAAGGTTTGCCCTGAATGCTTTCTGCTTACTTCCTGGGCAGGTTATAAATGAACTTCTCTAAAATTGTGCTACTAGGTACGAGCTTTCTCACAAATACTGATGAATGCAGGTTTAACATTTATATTTATATTTGACTAATACATTTATATTTGACTAATACAATGCTCTTAGTCACCTAAAATGTCCTAGCAGTATTAAAGAATACCTAAAAGTATTAAAGAATAATACTTTAATACCTAAAAGTATTAAAGAATAGCCCCAAATTTAATATTTAATGGATTTGCTAAGACTTTTTTTTTATTAAGCCTAGCACAGCAATCGATGTGGACTAGCTTGAGGTCAATTGTAAAGTACTATAATGCTTCTCGTGCCATGCACCTAACATCAGGTGACAGTTCAGTTCAGATAGAATTAATGCCTGTGATTAGAATACTGTATTTAATTTGTGACCTCGATGACATCTAAATGTATTTTAAGAGCCTCATCTTATTGTTCCTACTCACATTTAGTTAATTCCTTCCCCTAAAATAAAATGTTTATATATTTAGCTTCAAAGCTATGATAAGAAATTGTACTGACATCTAAAGTACAGGTAGTAGCCAGGCATAGTGGCTCATGCCTGTAATCACAGCACTTTGAGAGGCCAAGGCGGGAGGATTACTTGAACCCAGGTGTTCAAGATAAGCCTGGGCAACATAGTGAGGCCCAGCCTCTACTTGGAAAAATAATTAAGTAATTACATAAGTAATTATAAAATAGAAGTAGATAGTTCAACAAAGAAAAATAATCTTCTTAGAGAAAAGATGTGATTTCTAAAATTCCTCTGTTTTATGTAACAATCTCAGATTTGGAGGATCTGAAAAATCTTCCTGTGCCTATGTTTTACTAGGAACCTGAAACAAATTTCAGTCATTTATCTTACTATTTTCCTAAGAAATGGTTAACTCTGTAATGAAAAATCCATTCTGTGCGGGCAGTCATCATCATTTTAAACCCTTACATTTGTATAGCATTTTAGAATTTAAGTACTCCCATTTATATTGCAGTCATTTATTTTGGGCCTTGTAACAAAGCATTGTGAAGTATGAAAGATATAAAGTAGGTTATTATTTTAATGTACAATATCACTTGCTTATTTATAATATTTAAGACCTGAATTATTCTAGATTAAAATGTATCCAAGGTTTATTTCTCTTACCACTGAGAGAGACAGAATATATCACATGCACACAGTTGCAATACAATATTTTAATGGTGTTGATAAGCCTCTCCATCACCAACAAAAAAGCAACACATTGTCAGTCTCTAATGAACTGAGTTGATTTAAAATCACTAACGAGTCATTTGCCTGTGGGCAAATTATGCCATCACCAATGGCATCACCATGACAAATCCTGCATCATTTATTGCCACAGTACTTTGTAAAATCAGGATCCATAATTTGAAAAAGAACTCTTTTATAACTATTACAATGGTTGGTGTATAAATATTTATACTTCCACATACACATTTTTATAATATATCTATAACTTTGGAGAGTGAAATATGTCATGAAGTACAATTTCAAGACATCTCTCATTCGAACATCATTACACACACACACACACACACACACACACACACACACACATTCATTCAAACAATATTTGCTAACTTTTGGCATCTGTCTGATATAATATGCCGGAAGGAGTGTGCTCCTAAAAAAAAATGTATAACTTACAAATTTACAACTATTTAAGATCCATCAAAGGTCTGAGATCATAGAACAACAAGCCCACCCAAAAGCTATAGAAATATGTGTTTCCAATAAAAAACAGGATAAGACCAGGTAGAATGGCTCATTCTTATCAACCCAGCACTTTGGGAGACTGATGCAGGAGGCTTACCTGAGGCCAGGAGTGCAAAACCAACCTGGGCAACAAAGCGAGACCCTGTCTCTAAAAAATTTTTTAAGAAAGAACAGGAGCATATGTGTGTCTGGGGAAGATGGATGCTGAAAACTGTTCAAGGGGATGGGAAGAATTCAGCTAAAATTCTTAACAAATTACTACAGTCCTACCATGGGATAACTAGAGAGTATAGAATCCCTGAGAATCACAGACAAACTGGCATAAGGAAGGACGCTTTCTCCAGTATCTTTCTCTGCCCCAAGTCTTTCTTGCAATCACTTAATGAGGTCTGCGGAGAGAAGTCTGCAAGAAGATCTGAATTTTCCTGCATCTGTGACTGCCAAAGGCCTTGTCCTCTCCTCTTGTTAGGGGATGGTGTGTCCATTCCCTGTTGTTTCTACTCGGACCTATTCTTAGGTAAGCACTGTGCTTCCGACAACAGTTAGGGTCTTCTCAGTAATCCTGCCCCTCTCTCCGTGATAGATCTCTAATTGTTTGGGCTCAGGACATATTCTTATCTCTCACCCAGAAGTAGAGGATATTTTTTTTCCTTTCCTTTCTCCAGATCCATTAGATCTTTGCCTGTGGCTAGAGGGTGGCAATGCATTGCCCTTTCCTCAGCAGATTAAGGATTTTGTTTCACAAGAGAGATAGGGAAGAAGAATCCGGGAATGGGTCCATGTCTTCACCACAGTGGCAGCTTGTCCCCATTCAAGGGAAGATGGCATATTTTAATCAAATAATATTAGCAATTACATTAAATATAAATGATCTAAGTACACAAGAGACAGATTGTGATCTTAGGTTAAAAGTTTTAAACTAGCTAAGTATAGTGGTTACAGGATAAAAGATCAATATAAAAAGTTATTCTGTTCCTATATATTAACAACAAACCACTTGAAATTTAAATTTGTATATATTATTTTCAAAAAATATAATTCAACAAACTGTATCTTTTCTAGAAAAAATACAATTTATGATGGTATCCAAATATAGGAAATGCTTAGGAATAAATCTAACAAAAGATATGCAAGATTTGTACATTAAAAGCTAAAAAGAATTGCTAATAAAAATTGAAGAATATCTAAATAAATGGAGAGATATATCATGTTCATGAATGCATGGATTGGAAGACTGAATATTGTCAAGATGGTAATTCTTTCCATGTAAATCTATGTAGTCAATTCAAACTACAAAATATTTTTGTAGAATTTGACAAGATGATTCTAAAATTCATATGAAAATTTATAGGACACAAAATAGCCAAAACAACTTTGAAAAATACCAAAGAGAATCTACACTATCTGATTTCAAGAGTTAATATAAAGCTGTAATAATTAAGGCAGAGCCGGGCTTGGTGGCTCAGCCTGTAATCCTGCGCCTTTGGGAGGCTGAGGTGAGTGGATTGCCTGAGCCCGCGGGTTCGAGACCCGCCTGGGCAGGCGAGACCTCATCTCTACAATAAATCGAAAAATCAGCCGGGCTTGGTAATGCATGCCTATAATTCTGGCTACTTGGAAGGCTGAGGCAGAAGGATCACCAGAGCCCAGCAGGTTGAGGCTGCGGTGGTCAGGAGCGGCCACTGCACTCCAGTCTGGGTGACAGAGTGAGACTCCAACTCAAAAAAAAAAATAATAATAATAATAATAATAATAATAATTAAGGCAGTATGGTATTGGCAAAATGATGTACAAATCACAATGGAACAGAATCAGTGCCAGAAGTAGACCTACACATATATGATTAATTAATGCTTAACAAAGTGTCAAGGCAATTCAGTGGGGAAAAAAAAAACACTTTTTTCCAAAATGGCACAGGAACAATTAAGTATTTATATTAAAAAATGAACTTTTGATCTATACCTCCCACCATATGTAAAAATTAACTCAAAATGAATCATAGACCTTAATGTTAAACCTAAAACTTTTTTAAGCTGGGGAAAAATTGACCTTGGGCGAGGCAACAATTTCTTAGAGAAGAATTCTAAAAGCATAATTTCTAAACAAACAAAAATATATAAACATAATGTAATCACAATTTAAAACTTTTGCTCTTTCACTCAATGTTGAGTGAAAAAATAAGCCACAGACTAGAAGAAAATATTTTCAAATTACACACATAAAACTTTTACACTTCAATAATTAAAAGACACATAATTCAATAAAATATTGCGCTAAATATTGGAACAGTTTACCAAAGAAGATAGCTGAATGACAAATAAGTACATGAACAGAGACTCAATATCATTAATCATCAGGAAAATGCAAATTCAAATTACAGTGAGATATTACAAGACACCTATTAGAATGACTAGGAGCAAAAAGACTGACCCTGAGGATGTGAAACTGGAAGTCTTTTTACTGATGGTTAGAATGGATATACGGTAACACTTTAAAAGAGTTTGATTTTTTCTTAAAAAGTTAAATGTATACTTATAAAATTGCACAGTCATTCTGCTCCTAGGTATGTGTCAAAAATAAATAAATAAAAATGTATCCCCATTTAAAAAATATATACAGGTGTTCATAGCAGTATTCTTGTAATAAGCACAAACTAGAACAATCAAAATGTCCCTCAATGGCCAATAGATGAACATATTGTGGTACTTCTACGCAAGAGATGTCAGTTCATTATATATTCTCTCTTATTTAAAAATAAAATAAAATATTTAAAATGTAAATTTTTGTCTGATTATTGGTTTGTCCAGAATTGATATGTTGTGATTTGGTTGTCTTTGCTGCTAATTTCTAAATAATAATTAAAGTTTTCATCTAAACTTTAACTTTAAAATATTTGTATTTTAGTTAAACATATGTAATTAATTTTTAGTTATGTTTCATTTCATATGGTCTATTTAATTTCAGTTTTGACATTTATTGAGATTTTCCCTGGGGTTAATATACAAATGTTTTTGTAAATGTTACGTTTGCAATGGAAAATAAAATACAGTCACTTAGAGAGATAAAATTTTATATTAAATTAGCAGTTGTATCCTTCTTATTTTCTCCAAATCTTCTTTCATTTAGAAAATTTCCAAACCTATAGTAAGATTAAGGAACACCCCATACACCTTTTACCTAAATTTACCAACTGTTAGCACTTGCTACATTTGTTTGTAGATGATAGATAGACAGGTCAAGTATATAGAATATATATATATATGTGTGTGTGTGTGTGTGTGTGTATATATATATATATACGGAGAGAGAGGCAGAACTTGTACATATTTTTATGTACCTCGATAAATATAAATATTATTTTTTGCAGAACCACTTGAAAATAAGGTTTGGACTTAACTTCAGCATGTACCCTCTAAACACTAGGAAATTTTCCTACATAAACAGAATTATATTATCATAATGAAGAAATTAAAACTTGATTATATTATACAACACACATCTATATTCAAATTTTCTCAATTGTCCTAATAATGGCAATTACTAGCTTTATTTCTACCTCGTTAACAGAATATATGAGAAAAAATCTGTAGAAAATGCATGATCCAATAAAATATCCTTTCATGATTAAGAAATAATTTGCAAAAAAAAGAAATAATTTGCAAGTGAATTCTAGAAGGGAACTTCCTTGTGATAAATACAGTAATTCCCCTATATAAGAACCTTCAAAGATGCAAGTGTATCCACATGTCCAATCATGTAAGTTAATTTCACATGTCTGGCATACATACAGCACCTGCATGACAGCTGTTGTAGTTGTACTTTTCAAGGTACTGTAAGATTAAAACTGGTTTTTTGTTTTTCATGTATTATTTGTATGAAAAGTATTATAAGCCTATTACAGTACAGTAATATATAACCAATTGCATTAGTTGGACACCTAGGCTAACTTTGTAGGACTTACAAATGGGCTCTTGGACTCATTTGTATGTAGAGAACTTACTGTAATATGTATGAAAACCGGTTGTTAACATCATATATAATAGAAAATCAGTGAAACTTTCTTTCTGAGGTCAGAAAAAACACATAGATGTCCACCATCTTTACTTCAAATCAACATTATATAGGAGATCCTAGCCAGTGCAATAAGTCAAGAATAAATACAAAACAAGTATAATGATTGGGCAGGGAAGTAATTCTGTCATTATTCACAGGTGACATGATTGCATACATAAAAAAGCCAAAAGAACCCAAACTGTCACATTTTTAAAAAGAATTTAGCAAAGTCACTGGATATAAGCTCATATATTTATACCTATTAACACAAAGAATAAAATACATATCTCACCAGATGCAGAGAAAGCTTTTGCTAAAATCCAGCATCCCTTCTTGATTTAAAAAAAACCTCAAACACCTAGGTATAAAAGGAACAAACAGTGTCAGCTATGAAAAACCCACAGCTAACATATTGCTAAATGGACAGAAACTGGAAACATCTCCCCTGAAAACTTGAACAAGACAAGGCTACCCACTTTTACCCCTCTTGTTCAACATTGTGTTGGAAGTCCTAGCTAGGGCAATTAGAAAAGAGAAGGAAATCAAGGGTATCCAAATAGGAAAATAGGAAGTCAAGTTATCCCTCTTTGCTGATGAAATCCAAGAGAATCTGTCAAAACCTGTTTGCACTGATAAAGGACTTTGGCAAAGTCTAAGAGTACAAAATAAATGTGCAAAAGATAGTTGCATTCGTATACACCAGCAACAAGCAGGCAGAGACCCAAATTAAAAGCCCAATCCCATTCACAATAGCCACACCAAAAAATGAAATACCCCGGCATCTTCCTAACCAGAGAAGTGAAAGACCTTTACAATAAGAACTACAAAACACTGCTCAAAGAAATCCAAGAAGACACAAGCAAGTGGAAAAATATTCCACGCTCATGGATAGGAAGAATCAACATTGTTAAAATGTCCGTCCTACCAAAGACAATCTACAGATTCAATGCAATACCCATTAAGTTACCAACATCATTCCTCTCAGACCTGGGAATGACAATACAGAAATTAACATAGAAACATAAACGACCACAAATAGACAATACAATTCTTAGCAAAAGATACAAAGCAGGAGGTATCACACTTGCAGACTTCAAACTTTACTATAAAGCTACAGTAATCAAAACAGCCTGGTATTGGTACAAGAACAGGCATATGGACCAATGGAACAGGACAGAGATTCCAAAACCAAAGCCAAAATTTCTCAACCAACTCATCTTCGACAAAACCTCCAACAAAAACCAGTGGGGAGAGGAGAACCTATTCAGCAAATGGTGCTGGGAAAACTGACTGATCACATGAAGAAGATTGAAATAGGACCCCTACCTATCACCAAACACAAAAATTAACTCTAAATTGATCAAAGACCTAAACGTAAAACCTCAAACTATAAGAATCTTAGAAAATGCAGGAGACACCCTTATGGAAATTGGAACTGGCAAACAATTCCTATTCAGAACCTAAATTCCCAAACCCTAAGAAATAAGATAAACAAGTGGGACCTCATCAAACTAACGAGCTTCTGCCAAGCAACAGAAACCATCAAGGAGCAGGGAGACAGCCCTCAGAATGGGAAAAAATGTTTGCCAACTGTATATCTGACAAAGGTCTAGCATCTAGGATATACAAGGAACTCAAACATCCCAAAAGGATAAAAACAAACAGCCTCCTTAAAAAGTGGGCAA
Organism: Carlito syrichta; assembly: GCF_000164805.1. Lineage (NCBI taxonomy): Eukaryota > Metazoa > Chordata > Mammalia > Primates > Tarsiidae > Carlito > Carlito syrichta. The sequence continues at coordinate 72,095 of NW_007245728.1, forward strand.
AAGACATGAATAGACACTTCTCAAAAGAAGATATACAGGCAGCCAGCAGACACAGGAAAAAGTGCTCAGCCTCACTCATCATCAGAGAAATCCAAATCAAAACCACACTGGAATATCACCTGACTCCAGGAAGAATGGCCATCATTAACAAACCAAACAACAACAGATGCTGGTGAGGATACGGAAAAAAAGAAACGCTTCTACACTGCTGGCGGGAATGCAAACTAGTGCAACCTCTTTGGAAGACAGTGTGCCAATTTCTGAAAGAACTAGAAACTGACCTCCCATATGACCCAGCAATCCCCCTTATTGGAAATATACCCAGAGGAACTCAAGTCATTCTACCAAAAAGATACTTGCACACTCATGTTTGTTACAGTTCTGTTCACAATAGCAAAAACATGGAACCAACCATGCTGACCATTGAAGCTAGACTGGATTTTTAAAATGTGGCACATATACACAATGGAATATTATGCAGCCATAAAGAAGGACAAGCATATGGACTTCGCAGCAACCTGGATGGATTTAGAGTCAATCTTACTCAGTGATCCATCACAGAAACAAAGAACAGTACCATATGTTCTCTCTCATAAGTGGACCTTGAACAATTATAATACTATAAGAAAGGGATTGGCAGTAGTGGGAAACTCTCGGGGGAGGGGTGGGACTGGCATTTGAGGGAAACTGCTAGGAGAGGGAGGGGCACACCTCATCAACAAGGGTACCTGCATAATCAACGTTTGTTACCTAACCCTGAATTGTACCCCAAATCTTTATAATAAAAAAAGAATAAAATATAAATACAGTATACAATAGTACAAAAAATGCATAAGAATAAGTTATTGAAAGGTGTACACATTGATTTACTGAGAACTTTAAAATGTTGCTGAGATTCGAAAATAACAAAATAAATGAGGAACATACCATGTTCATGAATCGAACTCAAATTGTAAAGATGTCAATTCTCCCCCAGATCTCCGTAGTCAATGCTATTCAAATCATCCAGCAGGTGTTTTGTGGAAATCAATATGTTGTTTCAAAATTGTATATCTTTATATGAATTCCATACCTTTATATGAGAAACATTTTATGTTTACATTTGAGAAGGGACCAAACAAAAAAATCAAAAATAGCCAAAGCAAATTTTAAGAACAAAGTTAGAATTGCTGATAACAAGATTTATTACAAAACTACAGTGTTAAGATAGTGTGATGCTGATACAACAATGAACAAATAGAGCAATGTTACAGCAGCAATGAGAAGCTAATACACTGAGACACACGGGGACAACTGATAATGGATCATATAGCTCTACATGTCCAGCCCCATGAGCATATGTACATTACACCTTCTGTGTCCTGTATCTGGTCTAACATTCCATCACTGTCTCTCATGATGTACTTTGGATATAGTTTCTTCAAAGATATCAGCTCATACAAAATTCCATCCTTTTGTATATCAAATCTGATGGTAACTCATTCATAAGGTATTTAATTTCTGTTATTCCATTTTTTTCATTTCTAATACTTTATTTTATAATTCCTCTTGTTCTTTTTCATAATTTTTGGTTGCACATGAAATCTATAAATTTTTGACCCATTTCAAATTGTTCCATTATTTCCAATTTTTATGATGTTAACATTCATGTTTGTGGCATTGACTGATTTCCTCACTTATTTTTTTTATTTTTAATCAACAAATAATAACTGTATACATGTATGGGGTATAATATGATACTTGTATATATGTATATGAGGGGGGACCCAAAACACCCCAGAATTATCTTTCGGAGAGTGAGCCCCTTATAGTAGAAACGTCCCCTGCTAGGTAAATGTTCTAGGAACCCACCAGCATCAGTGTACCAGTTAGCAATGTTGTGAGAGGTTATCTTCAGCTTCAGGGTTTTTGTTTTTGTTTTTGTTTTAGAAATTATTTCAACACATTTGCCCATTTCATGATGGGTGATTTACTAGCACATCTGCCCACACCACGCTGAGAGTTCAGCAGTTTTTGACCAAAAAAGGCACGAATCCCCTTCTCCACCCTCCCTATTCACCTGATGTTTCCCTGAGCAACACTTTTTGTTTCCTCAGATGAAAAAGCCCTCAAAGGGAAACATTTTGCTGTTTGACAAAGGTGAAACCAAAAAACAGCACTAAAAGTCACCAAAACTGACAAGTTCAAAAATTGTTTTGAGCAGTGGAAAAGTACTTTGAAGGTGATTGAAGTTTAAACATGTAAGGATAAATACACAATTTTTTTAGAAATAAAGTCTGAGTTTTTTATGTGACCTTTCTCATACATTGTAGAGAGATTTTCAATTACTTTTTATTTGTCTGTGTCCAGCTGTGACACATTATTTTATGAGTGCCTCCTGTACCTTGGATTCTGAGAAACATTTTATGTTTACATTAGAGAGGACACCAAATATCTCATGACTTTTTCCCCACCCCAACCCTTGGACAAGCGGTACACTTCTCGGCACTGCTCAGGAAAAGTGAGCATAGCTGAGGCTGAAAGATTCATGCATGACACTCAGTCGCACTTTTTTTTTCTTTTTTTTTCTTTTTTTTTTTTTTGAGTTGGAGTCTCACTCTGTTGCCCAGACTGGAGTGCAGTGGCCGCACCCGGCCACCGCAGCCTCGACCTGCTGGGCTCCGGCGATTCTTCCACCTCAGCCTTCCAAGTAGCCGGAATTACAGGCGCGCGCTACCACGCCCGGTTGATTTTTTGATTTATTGTAGAGATGAGGTCTCGCTGCCCAGGCGGGTCTTGAACCCGCGGGCTCAGGCAATCCACTCACCTCAGCCTCCCAAAGGCACGGGATTACAGGCTGAGCCACCGAGCCCAGCTATTACACCCTTTTTATTTTCTTATCAATATTTTTTATTATGATTTTGTGGGGTAGAGTTAACGGTTGGGTGTACAATTACGTTTCATTCAGGCATCCTGTTGATAAGAGGTGTTTCCCCATTCCCAGACAGATATTTGCGACTGTTAATCTCATCTCCCTCCCCCCCCCCATAGTTTCCCAGTACCATCAGTCATTTTCTTATAGTATTACATTGGATGTTCAAGGTCCATTATATGAGTGAGAACATGTGATACTCGGATCTTTGTTTCTGTGAGAGGTCACTCAGTATTATAGACTCTAGTTCCATCCAGGTTGCTGCAAAAATTCATGATTTTGTTCTTTTTTATAGCTGCGTAGTATTCCATCATGTATATGTACCACATTTTTTTAATCCAGTCCTCTTTTGATGGGCAGCATGGTTGTTTCCAGGTTCTTGCTATTGTGAACAATGCTGCGATAAACATACGTGTACAGGTATCTTTTTTATAGAATGATTTGAGTTCTTCAGGGTATATTCCCAGTAGGGGGATTGCGGGGTCATATGGAAGGTCGATTTTTAGAGCTTTTAGGAATCACCACACTGCTTTCCACAGAGGCTGCACTAGTTTACACTCCAACAGTGTAGAAGTGTTCTCTTTCACCACACCTTCTACAGCAGCTGTTATTTTTTGAGTTGTTGATAATTGCCTTTCTGACTGGAGTTAGGTGGTATCTCAGTGTGGTTTTGATTTGCATCTCCCTGATGATTAGTGAGGTTGAGCATTTCTTCATGTGTTTGTTGGCTGCTCGGATGTCTTCTTTTGGGAAGTGTCTGTTCATATCTTTTGCCCATTTGATAATGGGGTTGTTTGTTTTTTTCTTTTTAGCACATTTGAGTTCCTTGTAGATCCAGGATGTTAAGCCTTTGTCAGACCTGGAGTTGGAAAATACTTTTTCCCAGTCGGCAGGCTGTCTCCCTGCTCTCTTGATGGTTTCTTTGGCTTTGCAGAAGCTTGTCAGTTTAATAAGGTCCCACTTGGAATAAACAAATAGAAACCCAAATAAAAAACACAATTCCATTCACAATAGCAACAAAAAAAATGAAATACCTCGGCATCTTCCTAACCAGAGACGTGAAAGACCTTTACAATGAGTA
>NW_007245728.1:76106-76832 GCF_000164805.1 Carlito syrichta
TTCAAGCCCCCACCACCTACCACTGGAGAGAGGAGAACCTATTCAGTAAAGGGTGCTGGGAAAACTGACTGACCACATGCAGAAGATTGAAACAGGACCCCTATCTAACCCCATGCACAAAGGTTAACTCCAAATGGATCAGAGACCTAAATGTAAAACCTCAAACCATAAGAACCTTAGAAAAGGAAGGAAATACCCTCATGGAAATGGGAACTGGCATCCAATTCCTGAACAAAACCCGAAACCCACAGGTCATAAGAGAGAAGATAGACAAGTGGGACCTTATTAAACTCACACCCTTTTTAAAAGGACAGATATCTGACCTTCCAGCAATGGGACAATCTAAGCTTATAGCAAGGAGAAGCTGAAGCCCTCAGGGGTTGGGGACTGCGCGTATAACAGCCAGATAGTGATCACAGGTACATATGCAGAGAAAAAGTGGGACTGAATAGCCGGGCTCGGTGGCTCAGCCCGTAATCCCGCGCCTTTGGGAGGCTGAGGTGAGTGGATTGCCTGAGCCTGCAAGTTCAAGAACCACCTGGGCAGCGAGACCTCATCTCTACAATAAATCAAAAAAATCAGCCAGGCGTGGTAGCGCATGCCTATAATTCTGGCTACTTGGAAAGTTGAGGCGGAAGGATCGCCGGAGCCCAGCAGGTTGAGGCTGCGGTGGCCAGGAGCGGCCACTGCACTCCAGTCTGGGCAACAGAGTGAGACTCCAACTCA
>NW_007245728.1:77017-104501 GCF_000164805.1 Carlito syrichta
CAAAAAAAAAAAAAAAAAAAGGGTGTGATACATGTTCTCACTCATAAATGTACCTTGAACAATTATCATAATACTATAAGAAAAGGAGGATGTAGGGTACAATTTAGGGTGAGGTATACAAATGCTCATTCTGCAGGAACCCTTGTGAATGAGGTGTGATCCACCTCCCCTGGAAGATTCCCACTACTGTCAATCCCACCCCCACCACCAGCAGTTTCTCACTACTGCCAATCCTTTTCTTAAAGTATTACAATAATTGTTCAAGGTCCGCTTCTGAGTGAGAACATGTGATACTCAGTTCTTTGTTTCTGTGAAAGATCACTGAGTCTTATAGACTCTAAGTCCATCCAGGTTGCTGTGAAGTTCATGATTTTGTCTTTCTTTATGGTTGCATAGTATTCCATCATGTATATGTACCACATTTGTTTCATCCCGTTTTCTTTTGATAAGCAGCATGGTTAGTTCCATGTTCTTGCTACTGTGAACAAGGCTGCGGTAAACATACGTGTGCAAGTATCTTTTTCATAGATTTGAGTTCTTCTGGGTATATTCCCAATAGGGGGATTGTGGGACCGTATGGAAGGTCAATTTTTAAGGCCAGACTCAGTGGCTCAGCCTGTAATCTCAGCGCTTTGGGAGGCCGAAGCAAGTGGATAGCCTGAGCCCATGGGTTCGAGACCAGCCAGGGAAATTTGGCAAGACCTCATCTCTACAATTGAAAAAACTAAAAATTAGCAGGGCATGGTAGTGCTCACCTGTAGTTCCAGCTGAGGTGGAAGGATCACTGGAGCCCAGCAGGTCGACGCTGGGGTGGCTGTGAGTGTGCCACTGCACTCCAGCCTGGGCAACAGAGTGAGACTCCAACTCAAAAAAAAAAGGCAAAGAAAAAATGGTATGATAAAATATTTTACTTTCATTATCATATTTACTCTGCATTATGATTCTATGTGGTAGATAGAACTTTTGTAGATAAGTTCAAATATTAAAGCGTAAGCAACAAATAGGTTTGTCACACAGAAGAGGCAGAACTCAAAAGCAGGTGTGAACTCAGAAGCCTGGGGGCATATTCTTAGAGCGTACAGATTTTACTTTGTAATTTTACTCTTTCCATTTGGTTAAGAATGGATTTCAGGCTGGGCACAGTGGTTCACAACTATATTCCCAGAACTTTGGGAGGCTGAGGAGGGAGAATGCCTATGAGTTTAAGACCAGCCTGGGCAATACAGTGAGACCTCTTCTCTACCAAAAAATCCCAAAAAGATGCCTAATACCATCAGTTATTCTAAGAAAAATTAGAAGGAGTTTAAATAATACAATAAAATTTGCAGGGAGAGATAAACCATGGTGTATACACAGTGGAAAACGCACAATTCCTCAAATCTGTGTTTATAAAATGTATGACATATTGATACTTCTGGTATAATTCAACATTTTTGAAATCATAAACAGGTTTATATAGCACAACTATCTAAAACAACCACAATAAAATATCCATATCAACAACATAAGGGAAGGTAGATTCTATGTACTTTCCTATTACAATACCTAGATTTGTTTTTATTTTTTTATATGCATTTATTTATTTTTAGTCAGATTTCCATTCTGCCGCCCAGGCTGGAGTGCAGTGGCATGATCACAGCTCACCGCAGGCTTGACCTCCTGAGTTCAGATGATCCTTCCACTTTAGTCTCCTGAGTGCCAGGGCTATAGGCATGCACCATCATGCACAGCTAATTTTTTAACTCTTGGTAGAAGAGCAGGCCTCGCTATGTTGCCCCAGCTGGTTTCAAACTCCTGGGCTCAAACAATTCTCTCACCTGGGCCTCCGAAAGTGCTGGGATGAGAGGTGTGAGCCATCATGCCCGCCCCTTTGTTCTTATTTACTTGAGGCATAGATTCTTCCATTTCTTGGTTTCCTTCGCTTTTCTTTTTACTTGTTTTTTTTTCTACATCCTCTTTGACATTTCGTGAGAAGCCGGGGCATATAAAAATAAGTCACTATAAGCCTGAAATCACTTAATTTCACCATTATAAAATTCGTAGTTGAAATTGATATGTTAAAGAGCACTTAATTTTTAAAGAAAATGCTGCTAATACACATCAAATGCTTTTGATGATGCAAAGCACTAGGTTACCCATTAACTCTTGTTTGATTAGGTAAGAAAGATGTAAAAAACGTATTTTAAATGACAGTTTCCACAAAGTGTATTTTAAAACAATGCTTATTCTGAATCTTGCCATTATAAAACTAGGGTTCTAAGTGCCTCTACTTAAGAAGAATAACAATCTTCCCTGCCTTACTCAGAAATCTGTTTTGATAATTACGAGGACTGCTGACTTATAATGGTGAAATTGTATTTGTTATAGAAAATTACAAGTAGAGAATAGGTATAGTATTTGTTCACTTAATGCTGAAAACTGTGTCATAGGAGGTTAAATTTATGTTTTTCAATCTTTAAGGTCCTTTATTTCCTCTTTACCTTACTGCTTTTCCTGACCTCATTTCTCTTATTCTCTCTCCAGCCACACTGAACTCTCAACTTTTCCGAGAATATTCCAGGTTATACTCTCAACAAATCCCTTACTCATTAAATTGGGTAATAAACAGGAGATGCTAAATGGTCATGACTAGTCAGAAGTTAATCCATAGGTTGAAAATAAATTTTCTTAAAGCATATTTAGACTGTGACAAGATCATCTGGGCATCTATTTTAAAATAGGAGGTGGACTGAAGGAGAAATCGGTTTGGGTTAGTATGAGACGGCTTCCTAAATGCTTAAGATAACTAAAGCCTAGGGTGGTCCTCTTTGCTGATGTCCATATAGATAGTTAAAATATATTTAACTACTTTCATTGTGTTTAATATTAGTTTTGAAATCAATATGATTTCCTGTGGAATGGTTCTCTGGGTGATTAGCTACAAGTTTTTCTCATATAGCTATAAGGCTGGTTCATTGGAAATACCGACATCATTTAAGATTGCTTTTCACAAAAGCTTGGTTTTCAAGTGACACATTTTCTGTAGAATTAAAAGCATTTTAAGTGCAGCGGATTCCCTCAGATGCCCTTTAGAATTTTAACAAAGTCTTATTCTCAAGCCTTTCTGAAAGACAGAAACACACACACACACACACGCACGCACACACACACACACACACACACACACACACATACACACCTCGGAAAGGTGCACATTTTCTCAGATAGTACCAGGGCATTCTCAAGATGGGTTATGTATGATTCCAAGACCATCCTAAAGGTACACAGTGACTATGGCAGCGACATCTCCAGCCCGACCTCCCCACATCCATTCTTCAAAACACAAAGTGGACCATCCTAGTGAGGAAAGAAGAACCACTCTTTCGGCTCTCTCGCTACTGCTTCGGCTTCCCGCCCCCCCCCGGACGGCGAGGCCGGGCCCGGCTGTGGATGGCCAGATAGCCCCTGTCTTCCGCCGCCCATCTCTGGCCTCTACCAGCACGGAGCAGACGGCGGCCGCAGCAGCAGCAGGTGAGGAGGAAGATGGCGGGACAGCTGCGGCCTGTGTGGTGGACTGTGGCACGGGGTATACAAAACTAGGATCTGCTGGAAATACAGAACCACCGTTTATTATCCCTTCCTGTATTGCTATTAAGGAGTCAGCAAAAGTGGGTGATCAAGCTCAAAGAAGGGTGATGAAAGGTGTTGATGACCTAGACTTCTTCATTGGCGATGAAGCAATAGAAAAACCTGCATATGCGACAAAGTGGCCAATCCGCCATGGTATAGTTGAAGATTGGGACTTGATGGAAACGTACATGGAGCAGGTGATCTTTAAATACTTAAGGGCAGAACCTGAAGATCATTATTTTCTTTTGACTGAACCTCCACTGAATACTCCAGAAAACAGGGAATATACTGCTGAAATAATGTTTGAGTCTTTCAATGTCCCAGGCTTGTACCTTGCTGTGCAGGCTGTTCTTGCCTTAGCTGCATCCTGGACTTCAAGACAAGTAGGAGGACGGACATTGACTGGTACAGTAATAGACAGTGGAGATGGTGTCACTCATGTCATTCCTGTGGCTGAAGGGTATGTGATTGGCAGCTGTATTAGACACATTCCAATCGCAGGACGGGATATAACATTTTATTCAGCAACTGCTGAGAGACCGAGAAGTAGGAATCCCTCCAGAACAATCCCTGGAAACTGCTAAGGCAGTAAAGGAGCGCTATAGTTATGTCTGCCCAGATTTAGTAAAAGAATTTAACAAGTATGACACAGATGGGTCAAAATGGATTAAACAGTATACTGGAATCGATGCTATCTCAAAGAAAGAATTGTCTATTGATGTTGGTTATGAGAGATTTTTGGGAACCTGAAATCTTCTTTCATCCAGAGTTTGCTAATGCAGACTTTACACAGCCTATCTCAGAAGTTGTAGATGAAGTAATTCAGAATTGTCCTATTGATGTCAGACGTCCTCTGCACAAGAATATTGTCCTCTCTGGAGGTTCAACCATGTTCAGGGACTTTGGACGTCGCTTGCAAAGAGATTTGAAAAGAACTGTAGATGCCCGGCTGAAATTAAGTGAGGAACTAAGTGGCGGTAGATTGAAGCCAAAACCTATTGATGTACAAGTCATTACACACCACATGCAGCGATACGCAGTCTGGTTTGGAGGGTCAATGCTGGCTTCCACGACTGAGTTCTACCAAGTTTGCCACACCAAAAAGGCTTATGAAGAAACTGGACCTAGTATTTGTCGTCACATCCAGTGTTTGGAGTCATGTCGTAAAATTGACTTCATAGTTATTGGGGTTAGGGTGTTGGGGAAGAGATAATCTTTATGATTACCTGTTTTGTCTAGATGTCTGGTTTTAAGGTTTTAAACCTGACTTGAAACTGTAAGACCAAATATGATTATACAGGAATTTTTTTTTTTTTGAGTTGGAGTCTCACTCTGTCGCCCAGACTGGAGTGCAGTGGCCACTCCTGGCCACTGCAGCCTCGACCTGCTGGGCTCCGGTGATCCTTCCGCCTCAGCCTTCCAAGTAGCCGGAATTACAGGCACGCACTACCACGCCCGGCTGATTTTTTGATTTATTGTAGAGATGAGGTCTTGCTGCCCAGGCGGATCTCGAACCCGCGGGTTCAGGCAATCCAGTCACCTCAACCTCCCAAAGGCGCGGGATTACAGACTGAGCCACCAAGCCCAGCTTACAGGAATATTTTAATAAGTGTATCAACATGAAGATATAGAGGAGAACGAAAGTGATTGCTTTTCTTTAGATTGAATATTTGAATCTTATGTGTAACAAAAAGAAGTGGGATTTAGTTCTTTCTGTGCCCTGATATTTTGTATATTAATGAATTATCCAAGATTTGATGGGATTTATCAGTGTGTAGATAGCTCTATAATGCTTGAATTGTACACTTCTAAGTGTGCAATGCAACAGCTTTTTTATATTTCATACTTTTTATACTTTGAGGAAAAAAAGTCAAAGAAAAACTGTAGTATTTGAGAGAAAAAAATGACCAAGTAGAGGATAAATTTAAAAAACAGCCTCATGAGACTTGGCATACACATTCATGGGAGTCCAGTTATTATGAAGTACTTCCATCCCCTTCCACCCCTTCTCCCCAAAAGGTTTTCTTTGCAAGTGCTTTTGGAACTAAGAGCTAGTATCTTGGATTAACTGATGCCTGCTAGTGCTTTCTGATTACTTGCATTCTGTCTCTTGCTTTAAAAGAAAAGTAAAGACAAGACTGTTGGACCAGTATTGCAGTTATGTAGTGTCATTTCTTATTAAAAAAATAATAATTTGATTAAAATTGGCATATTTAAAGCCTAACAACATTCTAATAAAGGCACAGATTTCTTTTTAATACTTGTTTCAAGCTCTTTAATCTCTTTATAAGTTAACTAATAAGTCTATTTTCTTCAAACCTCTGCAATAGTTCTTTAAAATCACAACAGTTGCTTATTAGCAAGCTGACTTTTTTATGTGCTCTATACAAATATTTGTGAACTTTAATATGTTGAGTGCTTTCATTTTGATAACTGGATCTCCATTTGATATTTTCATTTGTATAACTCATTTGCAGTCTGAATTTTTTTTTAGTGCCAGTCCCTAACATATCATTGAAAATTAATTTTCTTTGCATTTTAAAATATCTGAATCATGAAGAAAAAGTGATGAAAATAAACTGAAATTGAAAAAAAAAAAAAAAAGAACCACTCTTTTTCTCCCATGATCATTTCTTATTGTTTTAATTTAAAGCAGTGGTTCTCAAAGTGTTCTTCCCAGATGAGCACAACATCAGAATCACATGGGAACGTATTAGAAATTCAAATTCTCCAGCAGCTTCACACTTCCTGGGTCAGAAACTCTGGGGCCGGAGCCCAGCAGTCTGTGTTTCACAGGCCCACTGGATAATTTCAAGGCAAGTTAACTTTTGAGAGTTTGTTGTAGAGCAGCCCTTTCAAACTTGGCTGCACATTGGAATCACCTGAGTTTTAAAACTACAGTTGTCTGTGCCCTACCCTCAGATACCATGAAGGATCAGCAGCTGGGGAGTAACCTGGCCTCAGGACTCTTTATATTCTAAGGTTAATTCTAATATGCAGCAATGCAAGCAAAAACCACTGAATAACACCTTATTTTACTCCTTACCCATGAATATAAGCCTGACTGAAAGTTTCTGGAAAGCAAAAGAAACCATCAAGGAGCAGGGAGACAATCCTCAGAATGGGAAAAAATATTTGCCAACTGTATAACTGACAAAGGCCTAACATCTAGGATCTACAAGGAACTCAAATATGCCAAAAGGAAATAAATAAACAACCTCCTTAAAAAGTGAGCAAAAGACATGAATATCTTCAAAAGAAGATATACAGGCAGCCAGCAGACACATGAAAAATTGCTCAACCTTACTCATCATCAGAGAAATTCAAATCAAAGCCACACTGAAATATCACCTGACTCCAGGAAGAATGGCCATCATTAACAAACCAAACAACAACAGATGCTGGTGAGGATACGGAAAAAAAGGAATGCTTCTACACTGCTAGTTGCAATGCAAACTGGTGCAACCTCTTTGAAAGACAGTGTGGCAATTTCTGAAAGAACTAGACATTGACCTTCCATATGACCCAGCAGTCCCCCTATTCGGAATATACTCGGAGAAACTCAAGTCATTCTACCAAAAAGATACCTGCAACACATGTTTGTTGCAGCTCTATTCACAACAGCAAAAACATGAAACCAACCATGCTGTCCATCGAAACTGGACTGGATTTTTAAAAATGCAGTACATACACACAATGGAATATTACGCAGCCATAAAGAAGGACAAACATATGGACTTCGCAGCAACTTGGATGGATTTAGAGTCTATCATACTCAGTGATCTATCACAGAAACAAAGAACAGAGTACCATAAGCGGACTTTGAACAATTATCCTAATACTATGAGAAAGGGACTGCAGTAGTGGGAAACTGCCGGTGGGGGGGAGGGGCACACCTCATCAAGGATACCTGCATAATGAACATTTGTATATCAACCCTGAATCGTACCCCACATCCTTCAAATAAATAAAAAAATATTTAAAAGAAAACTATTTTAACTCTCAAAAAAAGAAAACAAAACAAAAGAAACCTGCCTGGGAAAAGGTGCCAGCTCAGTGGGCTGGAACCTTATTAAATATAAATAAACAAACAAACATTGGGTACTCTACCTGAAGAGACCTTGGTTATATGTGAGCTCAGGTTCCAACCCAGCTTGATTCCCCAGATGTGTACTGAATCTCATTCTTCACCTGAGCACCCAGATGTTCCTTGTTACACCCAGAGCTCAAGTCTGAGGAAGATCACCTGAGCTAATGGCAGCAGTTAGGAGAGGATTTGCAGAAAATAGTCTAATTAAACTTGATTTTTTTTTCAGTGATGTAGAGTACTATTTACGGTTAGGTACATAAGTGACCATCGTACAGGTAAATTTGGGTGCCCTTATTGATATGTCCTCCAGTCCCTACTCTGGCAATGTCCCACTACTGCCAATCCTTTTCTTATAGTATTATGATAAATGTTCAGGGTCCACTTATAAGTGAGTAAATGTGGTACTCATCTTTATTTCTGTGATAGATCACTGAGTATGATAGACTCTAAATCCATCCAAGTTGCTGCAAAGTCCATAATTTTGTTTTTCTTTATGGCTGCATAATATTCCATCATGTACATGTACTACATTTTCTTTATGCAGCCACTTTCAATGGAAGCACGGTTGGTTCCATGTTTCCACTATGGTGAATAGTACTGCGATAAACAGGCATGTCCAAGTACTTTTTTTTTTTTTTTTGAGTTGGCATCTCACTCCGTTGCCCAGGTTGGAATGCAGTGGCACACTCACGGCCACCCCAGTGTCGACCTGCTGGGCTCTGGCGATCCTTCTACCTCAGCCTTTCAAGTAGCCGGTAATACAGGCCCGTGCTACCACACCCAGCTAATTTTTTTTTTGTTTTTTTGTAGAGATGAGGTCTCTCCAAGTTCCCAAACCTGTAGGCTCAGGCAGTCCCCTTCCCTCGACCTCCCAAAGTGCTAGGATTACAAGCTTGAACCACTGAGCCCGATCTGGTACTTTCTTTGTAGAGTGATTTGAGTTCCTCCAGGTATATTCTCAGAAGGAGGGTTGCTGGATCATATGGAAAGTCAATTTTTAGATCTTTTAAAAATCATCACACTGTTTTCCACAGAGGCTGTACTAGTTTACACTCCCGTCAATAGTTCCTTTTTGCTGCATCCTCTCTAGCATCTGTTTTTTGAGTTATTGATGATGACTATCCTGACTGGCGTTAGATTCTATCCCCATGTGGTTTAATTTGCATTTCTTTGATGACTAATGAGATTGAGCATTTTTTCATGTACATGTTGGCTGCTCATATGACTTCTGAGAAGTGTCTATTCGTATATTTCACCCACTTTATAATAGGGTTGTTTGTTTTTGTCTTTGAGTTCCCTGTAGATCCTATAGGCATTTGTCAGATTTACAGCAAATATTTTTTCCCATTCTGTGGTCTCTCTCTCCCCTCTCTAGATGGTTTTGCTTTGCCAAAGCTTTTCAGTTTGATGAGATCCCACTTGTCTATCTTATATCTTATGGCAGTCACTTTTGGATAACTGATCAAGAATTGGTTGCCTACTCCAATGTGCCTAAGACTGTTTCCTATGTTATCTTCTAGGATTCTTACAGTTTGAGGTTTTACATTTAAGTCTTTGATCCATTTCGAGTTGATTGTTGTATATGATAATAGGTAGGATTCCTGTTTCGATCTTTGGCATATGGCCAGTCAGTTTTCCCAGACAATTTACTGAATAAGTTCTCCTCTCCCCAGCGGTTGATGGTAGAGGCTTTGTCAAAGATGAGTTGATTGAGAAATTGAGGTTTTACTTCCACAATCTCTATCCTGTTTTGTTGGTCTATATGCCTGTTCTTGTACCAATACCAGGCTGTTTTGATTAGGTAGCTTTATAGTAGAGTTTGAAGTCTGGAAGTATGATACGTCCTGCTTTGTTTCTTTTGCTAAGGATTGTTTTGGCTATTTGTAGTCATTTATGTTTCCATATGAATTCCTGTACTGTCATTTCCAGGTCTGAGAAGAATGCTGTTGGTAATTTAATGGGTATAACGTTGAATATATAGACTGGCTTTGTTAGGCTGGACATCTTGACAATGTTGATTCTTCCAATCCATGAGCATGGAATATTTTTCCATTTGTTTGTGCCTTCTTTAATTTCTTTGAGAAGTGTTTTGTAGTTTTCACTGTAAAGGTCTTTCACTTCTCTGGTTAAAAAGATGCCAAAGTATTTCATTTTGTGTGTGTGTGGTTATTGTGAATGGGATTGTGCTTTTTTTTTTTTTTTTTTTTTGGTTCTCTGTTTGTTGTTGGTGTATAAGAATGTGACTGCCTTTTGCATGTTTATTTTGTACCCTGAGACTTTGCTAAAATCCTTGGTCAGTGCAAGGAGGTTTTTGACAGATTCTCTTGGGTATTCTTTTTTTCAATTATTTATGTTAAATATGTGGGGTACAATTCAGGGTTAGGTATACAAATGTTCATTATGCAGGTACCCTTATTGATGTGGTGTTTCCCTAACAGTTTCTCACTACTGTCAATCCCACCCCTACCCTTCCCTGGCAGTTTCCGACTACTACCAATCCCTTTCTAGTAGTATTACGATAGTTGTTCAAGGTCCGCTTATGAGTGAGAACATGTGATAATCAGTTCTTTGCTTCTGTAATAGATCACTCAGTATTAAAGCCTCTAAGTCCATCCAAGTTACTATGAAGTGCATAATTTTGTCTTTCTTTATGGCTGCATAATATTCCATCATGTTTATGTACATTTTTTTCATTCAGTCCTCTTTCGATGAGCAGCATGGTCGGTTCCATGTTTTTGCTATTGTAAATAATGCTGCAATAAACATGCATGTGCACATATCTTTTTTATAGAGTGATTTAAATTTCTCCAGGTATATTCCCAGCAAGAGGATTGCAGAGTTGTATGGGAGGTCGATGTTTTAGGTCTTAGAAATCACTGTTTTCCACAGAGGTTATACTAGTTTACACACACACCAACAGGGTAGAAGTATTCCTTTTTCCCCGCATCCTCTCCAGCATCTGTTGTTTTTTGAGTTACTGATGATGGCTATCCTGACTGGAGTTAGGAGGTATCTCAGTGTGGTTTTAATTTGCATTTCTTTGATGATTAGCAAAGCTGAACATTTTTTCATATATCTGTTGGCTGCTCATCTGTCTTCTTTTGAGAAGTGTCTCTTCATATCTTTTGCCCACTTTGTATGGGGGTTGTTTGTTTTTTCTTTTTGGTACGTTTGAGTTCCTTGTACAACCTAGATGTTAGGCCTTTGTCAGATACACAGTTGGCAAATATTTTTTCCCAGTCTGTGGGCTGTCTTCGTGCTCTCTTGATAGTTTCTTTGGTTTTGCAGAAGATTGTCAGTTTGATGAGGTCCTACTTATCTATCTTATCTCTTATGGCATAGGCAGTTGGGGTTTTGACCAGGAATTGGTTGTCAGTTCCAATTTCCATAAGGATATCTCTTGCATTTTCTAAGGTTCTTAAAGTTTGGGGTTTTAAACGTAGGTCTTTGATCCATTTCTAGTTGATTTTTGTATATGGTGATAGGTAGGGGTCTTGTTTTAATCTTCTTCACGTGAACAGAAGTTTTCCCAGCACCATTTAGTGAATAGGGTCTCCTCTCCCCAGTGATTGGTGAGAAGTTTTGTCGTAGTGGAAGTTTTGTCGAAGATGAGTTGATTGAGAAATTGAGGTTTTGCTTCTGGCCTCTCTATCCTGTTCCATTGGTCTATATGCCTGTTCTTGTAACAATACCAGGCTGTTTTGATTATTGTGACTTCATAATAAAGTTTAAAGCCAGAAATGTGATACTTCCTGCTTTGTTTTTTTTTACTGAGGATTGTTTTGGCTTCATGGTCCTTTATGTTTCCGTATGAATTCCTGTATTGTCATTTCCAGGTCTCAGAAGAATGCTGCTTGTATTTTTTTTTTTTAAATATGTGGAGTACAATTCAGGGTTAGGTATACAAATGTTCATTATGCAAGTACCCTTGTTGGTGAGGTGTGCACCCTCCTCCTCTGGCAGTTTCCCACTACTGCCATTCCCTTTCTTACAGTATTACAATAGTTGTTCAAGGTCCACTTATGAGTGAGAACATATAAAACTCTATTTTTTGATTCTGTGATAGATCACTCAGTATTATAGACTAATTTCATCCAAGTTGCTGCAAAGTTGATAATTTTGTCCTTCCTTATGGCTGAATAATATTCCATCATGTACATGAACCACTTTTTTTTTAATCCAATCCTCTTTCAATGGGCAGCGTGGCTGTTTCTAGGTTTTAGCTATTTGTGAATAATATTGCAATAAACATGCACGTGCAGTTATCTTTTTCATAGAGTGATTTGAGTTCCTCGGGTATATTCCCAGTAGGGGATTGTGGGATCACATGGGAGGTCGATGTTTAGATCTTTTAGTAATTACCACACTGTTTTTCACAGAGGCTGTACTAGTTTACATTCCCACCAACAGTGTAGAAGAGTTCCATTTTTGCTGCATCCTCTCCAGCATCTGTTGTTGTTTGAATTATTGATGATGGCCATCCTGATTAGAGTTAGGTGGTATTTCAGTGTGGTTTTAATTTGCATGTATTTGATGACTAGTGAGGCTGAGCATTTTTTCATGTGTCTCTTGGTTGCTCATATGCCTTCTTTTGATAAGTGCTTATTCATATCTTTTGCCCACTTTGTAATAAGGCTCTTTGGTTTTTGTTTCTGTTTTTCTTTTTTCTTTTTGGCATATTTGAGGTCCTTGTAGATCCTAGATATTAGGCCTTTGTCAGATATACAGTTGGCAAATATTTTTTCCAGTCTGTGGGGTGTCTCCCACTCTCTCAATGGTTTCTTTGGCTTTGCAGAAGCTTGTCAGTTTGATGAATTCACTTGTCTATCTTATCACTTGTGGCATGGGTACTTAGGGTTTTGACCAGGAATTGGTTGCCAGTTCCAATTTCCATAAGGGTGCCTCCTGTATTTTCTAAGGTTCTTTTGGTTTGAGGTTTTACATTTAGGTCTTTAATCCATTTGGAGTTGATTTTTGTGTAGGGTGATAGGTAGAGGTTTTGTTTCAATCTTCTGCATGTGGTCTGCCAGTTTTGCCAGCACCATTCGCTGAATAGGGTCTTCTATCTCCAGCGATTGGTGGTGGAGGCTTTGTCAAAGAAGAGTAGGTTGAGAAATTGAAGTTTTACTTCTGGCCTCTCTATTCTGTTCCATTGGTCTGTATGCCTGTTCTTGTAACAATATCAGGCTGTTTTGATTATTGTAGCTTTATAATAAAGTTTAAACTTTGGGAATGTGGTGTCTCCTGCTTTGTTTTTGTTTTGTTGTTGTTGTTTTGCCGAGGATTGTTTTGGCTATTTGGGGTTATTTATGTATCCATATGAATTCCTGTACTGTCATTTCCAGGTCTGAGAAGAATGCTGCTGGTAATTTAATGGGTATTGTGTTAAATCTGTGGATTGTCTTGGATAGGATGGACATCTTAACAATGTTGATTCTTTCAATCCATGAGCATGGGATATTTTTCCATTTGTTTGTGTCTTCTTGGATTTTTTTGAGCAGTTTTTTGTAGTTTTTGTTATAATGGTCTTTCACTTCTCTGATTAGGAAGATGCCAAGATACATCATTTTTTTGTGTGTGGCTATTGTGAATGGGATTATATTTTTTATTTTATTTTCTGTTTGTTATTGGCTTTTAAGAATGTGATTGTCTTTTGCATGTTTAATTTGTACCCTGCGACTTTGCCAAAGACCTTTGTCAGTGCAAGGAGTTTTTTGATAGATTCCCTTGGGTTTTCAAGATATAAGATTAGGTTGTCCAGAAAGAGGGAGAGCTTAACTTCCTTGTTTCCTATTTGGATATCCCTGATTACCTTCTCCTGTCTGATTGCTCTAGGTGGGACTTCCAACATTATGTTGAACAAGAGGGATGAGGGTGGGCAGTCTTGTCTCGTTCCAGTTTTTAGGGGAAATGCTTCCAATTTAGAATGTCGGCTGTGGGTTTATCATACATGCCTCTTACTATTTTGAGGTATGTTCCCACTATGCCTAGGAGTTCAAGGGTTTTTATCAAGAAGGGAAGCTAGATTTTATCAAAAACTTTTTCTGCATCTAATGATATAATTATGTGGTTCTTGTTTTTGCATCTACTGATGTATTTAATTACACTTATGGTCTTTTGGACGTTGAACCAGACCTGCATCCTGGGGATGAAGCCTACTTAATCATAGTGAATTATTTTTGAGATATGTTGTTGGATCCTATTTGCTAGAATCTTTTTTTTTTATTTTTGAGTTGGAGTCTCACTTTGTCACCTAGACTGGAGTGCAGTGGCCGCTCCCGGCCACCGCAGACTCAACCTGCTGGGCCAGTGATCCTTCCGCCTCAGCCTTCCAAGTAGCTGGAACTACAGGTGCACACTACCACACCCAGTTAATTTTTTTATTTATTATAGAGATGAGGTCTCACCAAGTTGCCCAGGTGGGTCTCGAACCCACAGGCTCAGGCAATCCACTCACCTCAGCCTCCCAAAGGCACAGGATTACAGGCTGAGCCACTGAGCCCGGCTGCTAGAATCTTGTTGAGAATTTTTACATCTATGACCATAAGTGACATTGGCCTATAGTTCTCTTTCTTTGTTGAATTGTTACCCAGTTTGGATATCAGTATGATGTTAGCTTCATAAAATGATTTGTGGAGAATTCTATCTTTCTTGATTGTTTGGAATACTTTCAATAGGATTGGTATCAGCTCTTCCTTGTATGTTTTGTGGAATTCCACTGGAAAACCACCTCATCCAGGGCTTTTCTTTTGTGGATAGTTTTCTTGTGATGGTGTCAATTTCCTGGTTTGTTATGGTCTATTTAGGGTCTCAATTTCTTCTTGTTTCAATCTTTGGAGGTTATGTGAGGTCAAAACATCACCCATTTCATTTAGGTTTTTGAGCTTGTTTTCATATAGGTGTGCATAGTAATCTCTAATAATCTTTCGTATTTCTTCAAGGTTAGTTGTGACTTGATATTTTGCATTTCTGATCGTGTTTATTTGGACTTTCTCTCTCTCACTCTGTATAAGGGTCCATCAATCTTGTTTATTCTTTCACAGAACCAGCTTTTTGTTTCATTGATTTTCTTCTATGATATTTTTGTCTCGTATTTGGGCTTTTATTTTGGTGATCTGGATTTTTCTGCTGAAGTTAGGATTTTGGTTGTCATGTTTTTCCAGCTACCTTAGGTGGTTTGTTTGACTGTTCACCTGTGGTCTTTTCATTTTCTTAATGTGTGTTCATAGTGATATGAATTCGCCTCTTGTACTGATTTCATGGCATCCCAGAGATCTTGGTAAGATGTTTCTTCATTTCCATTTGTTTCCAGAAATGTTTTAATTTCTGTTTTGATTTCTGGGTTGACCCAGGAGCTTTTCAGCCTCATGCTGTTTAGCATCCATGTTTTTGTGGTTTTTTTAAAGAATTTTTCTGGTGTTAATATTTATTTTTATTCCACTGTGGTCTGAGAAGGTGCATGGCAGTACTTTAATCTTATGACATTTGTTTTTGCTTGGTTTATGACCAAGGGTGTAGTCAATCTTAGAATACATTGCATATGGTGATGAATAAAATGTATATTCCATGGTTGTTGGGTGGAGTGTGCTGTAGGTATCTATTAAATCAATTTGGTTAAGTATAAAGTTGATATTTTGGATCTCCTTGTTTAATTTTTGACTCAATGATCTATCTAGGGTTGCTATTGTGGTATTTAAGTCCCCAGCTATGATAGTGTTAGAGTCAATATCTTTTTTTAGTTTATTTAGTAGCCCCTTTAAAAAAAGATCTTCTACCCTTGTGTGGAGGTCATCAATGTTTAGGATGGCCATTTTTTATTGATAGATTGAGCCATTTATCATTATGTAGTGTCCTTCTGTATCTTCTTTAATTTTTGATAGTTTAAAGTTTGTTTTATCTGATATTAAGATTATGACTCCTGCCCTCTTTTGTTTTCCATTTGCCTGAATATTTGTTTTCCATCTTCTAAATTTGAATCTGTGAGAGTCCTTTATATTGAGATGGGTTTCCCAGAGGCAGCAAATTCTGGGGTCATGTTTTTATCGAGTTTTCAGTGGTGCATTTAGTCCATTCACATTCAGGCTGATTATTGAGATATGAGAGTTCATTCCTGTCATGAAGCTCTTATAAAGTTCTTTGCTTTTGTTGTCGTTGTTGCTGCTGTTTGTTTATTTTTTGGTTGATTATCTTTTAATTTGGGGGTTGATAAATGTGTGTGCTTTCAATTTTGCAGCCACAGTGCATGCTATGTTGATTCTCTGTTTTCCTGCCTTTTTGGAAAGAATGTGGTTGTTCTTTATTTCTTTTTTGTGTGTTTAATACCTTCTTAACCATCTCTTGTAGAGCTGCTCTGGAGGCAGCATAAACTCTTAGGAATTGAACGTATGGGAAGGATTTTAATTCTCCATTACTGATGAAGCTTAACTTAGCTGGGTAGGAAATTCTTGGTTGAAATAGTTTATCCTTAAGACCTTTGAAGATTAGACTCCAGTCTCTTCTAGACTGTAGTGTTTCTGTAGATAGGTCTGTTGCTATTCCAATTGGTCTTCCCCAGTAGGTATTCTGACCTTTCTCTCTCACTGCCTTTAGGATTTTTTCTTTTATACCTACTTTGTTTAAGAAAATTACTATGTGTCAAGTTTGTCTTTTCATTTGATGTCTTGCAAGGGTTGCTGCATCTCTTGTGTTTGGATGGCCATATATCTGTTGAAACGAGGGAAATCTTGGATAACTTCATGGCATTTGTGTTCCAAGGTGTTCTCTGTCTCTCTTTATGCCTCAGGAATGCCATTCAGGCATAAGTTTGACCTCTTAATATAACTGCACATCTCTTGGAGGCTTTTTTCCACCTTTTTTAGGCTTCCTTTCCATTTTTAACCATTTGGGCTAGTTCCATATTTTGGTCTTCAAGCACTGAGATTCTTTCTTTTGTCTGGTTAATTCTGGTTTCCATGCTGGTCAGTTTGTTATTTATTTCATTTACTCTATTCTGTACTGCCATCATCTCAGTTGTCAACTCTTTCATTCTTTTATCTTGTCTCTCTTCATTTCTGTTTATGCTTTCTATGAATGCCTTTATATTTGGATTGTGGTTTGAGATCAGTCATTCTGTGGGTTCTTCATAGTTTGAGCTCCAAAGTCTTTATTCTCAGGTGCTGTCTTTCCAGGAGACTGGAGGGTACCTGTGTTCATCTGTTGATTCTTATTCTTTTGTGATGGTTCTCCTCCTTTCTCCCTGTTCTTTAATTCTGTTGCTCAGTGATAGGAGAAGAGTTTTCACTTCTGTTTTGCTCAATCCCCTATTCTTCCTTATGTAGATCCTCTGCATTTGTTCGATTTTGGAGCTGGACTTTGGATAGGGGACTGTGCTGTCCTTTTGCAGTTTTGAGATTTGATTGGGTGGAATGGGGAGCTATGATTCAGAAGTCATCTGCAAATCACAGTATCCACCGAAGGGAGAGGGGGCCTGAAACCCACTTCCCAACACCTTACAATCTGTCCATGCAGTTGGAATGTATGTATGCTCTCTCAAACCAAAATGAGATAAGAAAAAGGAAAAGAACAAAGAAAGGAAGATGAAGAGAAAGAAGAAGGAGGATAACATACAGGGACATAAATGAACATATAAACAAAAATGATAATACAATTTTTAAAAAGTCAAAGGTGCACTCTCTCTCAAATACACCCATATGCAAAAAAAGAGGGAGGAAAAAAGGACAAGTCAAATCAGAAGACAGAAAGATATGTGTGGAGAGAGTGGAAAAAGAGAGAGCATTCTCTCTTGTGGCCATTTCTGAAACTTCAAGTTCCTTCCCCTTTCTTTTTATTTCCCCTTTTATTGGCTGTCCCCAGTGCTGCTGCTTTTGGCATCAGCAGGGAGTGGACTCTGGTCTTAGCCCCTCCCCTCTGCTCTCAGCTCACAGGCTGATTGAGCTTCTCTCCACGTGGGTCAGATGCCGCATGGACTGCTGGGGAAAGAGAGCTTCAGATCAGGACTCACCCAAATTTGACCACTGCTAGGTCTCCTCATCTGGCTACACACTTTGTGCTTGATGCAGTGTGGGGGCGGGGCATCTGTCTCTCCAGTATCCTGCACCCAGAGTATCCTCCCTGGGCAGAGGATGGCAGTCCCAGGGGGGTGGAGAGTTAGCCCCTCAGTCTCAGGATGAAGACTGCCCAGAACTGGAGGAGCTAGAGAAGGTTCCTGCCTGGTTCCAGTAGAGAGAAAATGGTGTCAGTCTACATCTTATCCTCTGGCTGGGCTCAGCCAAACTTGATTCTTATATTTGGTGATAACTGGTACAGGAATTGTAGAAAATAATTAAAGCAAATATAATTATTATATTTGATGCTGCTTTTGAGTTTTAGATTTGTGGGTAAAGCTTTTTCTAATCAATGATTATTAATACCTTAGCATCTATCTTGATGTGTAACAAAGAAAAGTATAATTTAAGGTACAAAGCACATGTTCTGGAGAAAGGATTAAGACGGCCAGTGAAAAGCAGTTAGAATGTGTTTCTCCTATGGAATAAATCAAAAGAGAGAGAGTTCCTCAGCACTCAGAAAGGAGGAAGACCAGCAGCACACCCCACAACTTATCAGAAAAGTGATAAGATCCACAGAAAACAAAGAAGAGAAAAATCTATCAGCCTGGTCAGAACTGGCCACATTTGCCTAAATCACTGCATAGACCACAAGTAGCCTCCAGAGGCAGCAGGGGAGAGGAGTGAGGAGAATTTAAGAGGTCTGCATTCCTTCAAGGGATGCTGAAGGACCCCCAAGCCTCACAGGACTTCACTCCCCCATGGGAAACTGCCTTACCCACAGTCATACTCTGCTGAAGCCCACATGAAGAGGTGCAGGAAAAAAATCCCCTGAGTGATTCCAGCAGCCATTCCCCCAGAGACTCAACACTGTGAGCAGTGGCATTCTAACCAGCCTGGAATGAGCACGGAAAGAAGTGATGCTTTTATCTGCCCCAAGGGCATGTTTCCCTGCAGCAGAGAGTTCCTTCTTGTGGGAGGCTCCCACAAGAAGACCTGGAGCCAGCTGCACTTTCACATTCTGAGCGCAGACTACCTGAGGCTAAGGCAGGAGAGCTGGGTGGGACTCGTTAGCATAGCAACCTTTCATTTCCCATGCAAATTCATTTGTGTAGCCTCTGCACAATGTGGCAGTGTTTACCCAGTGGCTAGAGATTCCTTTCCAATCCCCACTGGGGTAGCCAACAGTGCACACAGGTGGGGAACTTGACTGCTTTTCTCCCACACCCACCTCAAAAACAAAACAGAGAACTTGGGTAGTTGCCACAGCCCCACCCATCACCTAGGTCAGCTGAGCATTCCTTGGGAAAACACAGGTCAAGCAGAAAGCCCACAGCCACCGTTGCTGCTGGCAGTGTCCCACAAGTGCCACCTCCTGGCCAGAGGTCAACAGGCAAAATCCATTATACCTCAGCTTTTGGGAAGATCTGATCCCAGACTCCAACTAACACTACTATCCAAGCCACTCAGGAAGCCTTGAGCCAGTACAAGTACCCAGCACAGCACCACCGTAGCTGTCAGTTGAGAAACCCACCACACCAAAGCTATGTTTAATCAAGGGAACCAGTCCTACAGTGCCTACAGCAGCTCTCTGTCAACTCCTAATAAGAGGAAATTGTCTACTCAAATGGGAAGGAACCAGAAAGATAATTCTGATATTAATTCATATATTCATAATTAATTCATCATATGAATAAACAGAGTTCTTCAACACACCCCAAAACACCATACTAACTGCTCAGCAATGGAACCAAATTAAAATGAAATCTTTGAAAATCCAGAGATAGAATTCAAAAGTTTTATTATCTTGCTCAATGAGATTAATTGCTCAATGAGATCCAGGAGAAAGGTGAAAACTAGCATAAATAAATTTTTTAAAAAAACTATTCAGGACATGAGTGAAATATAATCTTCAAAGATAGACACTTTAAAAGAAAACCAGGCTGAACTTCTGAAAATAAAAAACTCATTTAGGAAAGTACAAAATGCAGTGGAAAGTGTTAACAGTAGACTAGAACAAGTAGAAGGAAAGATCTCAGAACTTGATGTCGGAACAAGGCTTTTAAATGAACACAATCAGACAACGACAAAGAAAAAAGAATCAAAAGAATGAAACAGTCTCCAAGAAATGTGATATTATGTAAAACATTAAAACCTAAGATTCATAAGTGTTCCTGAGGAAGAAGAGAAAGCAACAGGTTTGGAAAACCTATTTGAGGGAATAATTAAGGATAACTTCCCTGACCTTGCCAGAGATTTTAAACACCCAGATACAAGAAGCAAACTGGAAATTATAAAGCTCACAAGGCTTATAGAACACCAACACAATAGAGAATTCCTGGTAGATTCATTGCAAAAATGTCATCCCCAAGGTGTCTGGTCATCAGGTAATGCAAAGGAAAGAATTAAAGCAGTGAGAAAAAAAAAGCATAAGATAATTTCCAAAGGTAAACCCATCAGACTTCTCAGCAGAAACTCTACAAAGCCAGAAAGGATTGAAGCTTTATCTTGTCTCCTCAAACAGAATAGTAGTCAGCCAAAAATTTTGTACCCCACAAAACTGTTTTATAAATGAAGGAAAAATAAAGTCTTTCTTTCTCAGACAAGCAAACACTGAGGGAATCTGTCACCACTAGACTGGTTTTTCAAGAAATATTCAAAGGATTTCTAACTATTGAAGCAATAAGTTGAAACACACCAGTAGAAAAAAACTGAAAATTATAAAGCTCAAAAGGCTTATAGAACAACACAATGGAAGGAGAGAGGAAGTAACCAGGTAACAACCAACCAGATAAATGGAATAGTACTTTGCATATTATTACTAACCCTGAATGCAAACGGTCTCAGTGCCCCCGCTTAAAAAATATAGACTGAGAGACTGGATTAAAAAGCATAATTCAAATATTTTCTGCCTTCAAGAGACCTTCTTAACACACTCCTATAAAGACTCCTGCAGACTCAAGGTAAAGAAATAAAAATTAAAATTTTAAAAAGTGGAAAAAATACTCCACACAAACAAAAACCAAAAATGATCAGGAATAACCATTCTCCTATCAGATAAAACAAACTTTAACAACAGTGAAAAAGACAAAGAAGGTTATTATATAGTGATAAAGAGATCAGTCCAGCAAGAACATATAATAATGTTAAATATATATTTGCCTAACATCAGAGCTCCAAACTTTATAAAGCAAATTCTTCTACACCTAAGATATAGACAGCAATACAGAAATATGGGAGATTTCAGCACTCCATTGACAGCAGTAGACAGGTTATTAAGGCAGAAAACCAACAAAGTCAACAAACACTGGAGCTAAAATAGACCCTAGAGCAAATGGATCAAACATCTACACAACATTCCACCCCAAAACTACAGAATATACACTTTTCTCATCAATACTAATGCATGGAACTAATGCAGGAACAGAAAGCCAAGCACCACTTGTTCTCATTTATAAGTGAAAGCTAAACTAATAATCTGCAAAGGCAGATAGGATGCTATAATGGATATTGGAGACTCAAAAAGCAGGGGGTTGGAAGAGGTGGAAGGATGAAATGTCACCTATTGGGTGCAGTGTACACAGATGGGGGTGGTGGGTACACTTAAAGTCCAACCCTTTTTTTGGTCACTATACAATGCATCCATGTAATAAAAAATTATTTGTACCCCCAAAGCTATTGAAAATTTTTTTTAAGAAAAAAAGCATATGTTCCCTTTTGTCCTAAAAAGTGGTCTTTATAGGCTCATCCCTGAATTCTCATAGTCATTTTATTTTAGCAGAAATAAGGCTGATTGTCATTGCTCTGTCTCTCACTGGTAGTAGCGACAACAACGACAAAAACGCATTTTATGCACCTATGAATTCACAAGGCCCAATGGTCAGAAAATATTCCTTAATGTTTGTTGAATGAATCAGTGAATGAACTATAAAATCTACACTCAGTCTTCAAGCCAGAATTTTTATATTCTCAGCTGCCACAAAATAAAAGATTTGTGTTTTTCAGCAAGACGGGGACTATAAAAATCATTTTTACATGCACACAGGACTGAGATTATCTCCCTTTCCTTAATTATTCCTCATGCCCAATGAAGTCTTAGAAATCTAGAAG
The DNA here is from genome assembly GCF_000164805.1 of Carlito syrichta. Lineage (NCBI taxonomy): Eukaryota > Metazoa > Chordata > Mammalia > Primates > Tarsiidae > Carlito > Carlito syrichta. The sequence goes on from NW_007245728.1 coordinate 98,870, forward strand.
ATTAATTTTTAAAAAAAAAAAAAAGTTCTGACCTTTTAGGAAAAGGAAAGTGGCGTATTCTTATATTTATATCTCCTCAAAATTCATTGCAATAAAAGGAAAAAATATTCTTTAGGAAAGACTGTCTGCAGTGCGTGTGTTTATGTGTTTTTGTGTGTGCAAATTTCTCACATGTGTATTGGGGCAAAGGTAAGATACAAAAAAATGGAAATATGTTTTGTAAATATTAAAAGTCATGTGGCTACTTTCTTAATGGTTTTCATAGGATTTATTTTCTGAACACAATCTGTAGAACAAGGGTCAAATACTAAATATTCAAAATTTTGTGAGCCAGGTGGTCTCTGTCACAACAAGTCAGCTCAGACTCATGTAGCACAAGAGAAGCCAGAGATTATACATAAATGAAGGGTTATGGCTATGTTCCAACAAAATTTAATTTTTGCTCTATAAATGTGGCTCAGATGTATTTCTTTCTTCTCTTCTCCACTGTTGACACTATAGTCTCCACCCTCTTTGGAGCTCTGAAATCCTAGTTCATTCATTTATTTAGTCAACAAATTTTTAATCTAGCATCTGGAAGCTTCTAGGGATTGGGGTATGTCCTTGGAAATCTAGGGGAGAGAAAAGCTCTTCCGATGATTTTTTTTTTTTTTTTTTTTTTTTTGAGAAAGCGGGATTCATTGAGAGGACAGAAAAGCTCACACAGTGGGAGGGGACCCAAGAGGGTTACCTTTTTCTTTTTTTTTTTTTTTAATGAAATCCTTCACAAATTTGCATGTCATTCTTCTGCAAAAACCATGATCATCCTGTCTGCATCATTCCAATTTTGGTACATGTGCTGCCTAAATGAGCACTCTTCTGGAGTTGATAGTACAGAGAGAGCTAGACTCCATATACGAGAAGGATCCCCCAAAGACTGGAATTATCTTTTGGGGTCCAGGCCTCTTGTAGTACAGGCTTCCCAGTGTTCTAGGAACGTATTGGCATTAGTGTACCAGCTAGCATTGTTGTGCACCACAATTCATGGAAATAATGTCCCGAGTTGCAGCAAGCAAGTGACTGGCTTTCCTGCCATGAATATGCACCTGTCCACATCGCGCTGAGTGTTCAGCAGTTTTTTACCAAAAATGGCATAATCCCTATGCCCCACCTTCTTATTCACCCAATCTCACCCCAAGTGACTTTTTGTTTGCTTCCCCAGATGAAAAAAGTCCTCAGAGGGAAAAGTTTTGCCCATGTGGAAGAAGCAAAACAAAAAACAGCCAAATCACAAGAAGACATCAAAATTAACGAGTTCGAAAACTGTTTTTGAGCAGGAAAAAAGCATCTCAGTAGGTGAATTGCATAAAACAGAGCATACTTTGAAGGCTTTGAAGGTGACTGAAGTTTAAACATGTAAGAGTAAAGACACAATTGTTTATAAATAAATTCCAGCGTTTTTTTGGGGGGGTACCTCCTCGTGAAATGACCAGTGAGTTATAGCACTGTTTCTAATGGGATGAAGGATTGATGTTCCCTCCAGGAGACATTTGACAATGTCTGGAGACACTTTTCATTGTCATACTTGGGGAAGAGGTGCTGCAAAACATGCTACAAGTCACAAAACAGGTCTCCACAACAAAGTCACATCTAGCCTGAAATACAAAGAAACAGTGCTAAAGGTTAGAAACTCTGAAGTACAGATATGATATAAAGAAATGAAGGTATGAGAGCACCTGATTTAGGTCTTCAGGAAGGTGTCCTTGAAAAAGTGGCACTCTCTTGCCCATCAAAGCTGGACTGGATTTTTTTTAATGTGGTACATATACACAATGGAATATTATGCAGCCATAAGAAAGGACAAACATATGGACTTTGCAGCAACTTGGATGGATTTAGAGTCAATCATATTCAGTGATTTATCACAGAAACAAAGAACAGAGTACCATATATTCTCACTCATAAGCAGACCTTGAACAATTATCCTAATACTATAAGAAAGGGATTGGCAGTAGTGAGAAACTGTCGGGGGTGGGGGGTGGGATTGGCAGTTGAGGGAAACTGCTGGGAAGAGAGGGGCACACCTCATCAACAAGAGTGCCTGCATAATCAGCGTTTGTATATCTAACCCTGAATTGTATCCCACATCTTTATAATAAAAAAAAGAAAAGAAAAGAAAAAGTGACCCTCAGGTGAGTCCTAAAGAATAAATAAGAGTTCACCAAAGGGTGGCCAGGGTATGGAAACATGTGGGGAGTGTTAAAAGATACTGATGCCTGTGCCCTACTCTGAACAATTAAATCAGAATCTCCCAGATTGTTCTTAAAGTCTCTTGGATTAAAACAAATCCATAAGCTTTTAAAAAAAAGTTGAGAATTGTTCTGATGCATATTTTAAGAATGATGGGAAGAATATATATGTAGGGGAAAAAAGTTAATGGTGCAGGACAGAGAAAATAACAGCTAGAAGGACGTTCATGCTACATTACAAATGGAGAAGAATGAAATCAAAACTGCCAGAATAAGACAGGGATGCCCAATTTCACTGCTTCTTTTCAACATTGTACTGAAAATTCTAGTCAGAGCAATTTGACAAGAAAAAAATAAATAAAAGACATCCAAGCTGTATAGGATAATGTTAAATTTTCTCTATTTGCAGACAACAGGATCTTATATACAGAAAACTGTAAAGACTGCACACACAAAAAACTGTTAGAACTAATAAACAAATACAACCATATTGCAAAATACAAAATCAACACACAAAAATCAGCCATATCTCAATACACTAACAACAAACTATCTGAAAAATAAATTAAGAAAACAATCCCATTAACAATAGTAATAAAAATAAAGACTCAGGTGTAAATTCAACCAAGGAAGTGAAAGATCTGTATACTGAAAGCTATTAAAGCACTGATGAAAGAAATTGAAAACACAGATTGAAAGGTATCTTATGTTCATGAATTGAAAGAATTAATACTGTTACAATGTCTATAATGCCCAAAGCAATCTACAGATTCAAGGAAATTCCTATCAAAATTCCAATGTTATTTTTTACAGAAATGTTTTTAAAATCCTAAAATTGGTATGGAACCAAAGGAGACCCCAGGTAGCCAAAGCAATCTTGAGCAAAAAAGAAAAAAGCTGGAGGCATCACACTACCTAACTTCAAAGTATATTACGAAGCTATAGTAATCAAACCAGCATTGTACTGCCATAAAAACAGACACAACAATGGCTGGAATAGGATAGAGTTCAGAAATAAACCCACAAAGTTTTGGACAATTGATTTTTGAGAAATGTACCAAGAATAAACAATGGGGAAAGGATAGTCACTTCAGTAAATGGTGTTGGTAAAACTGGATATCCACAAACAGAATGAAATTGGATTCTTATCTTCCACCATATGCAGAAATCAACTCAAAATAAATTAAAGACAAATTAAGACTGGAAACTGTAAAGCTACTAAAAGAAAATATAAGGTAAAAGCTCCCTGACATTGAACTGGGCAATATATTCGATATCCAAAAGGGCATGCAACAACAGCAAAAAGAGACAAACAGAACTGCATCACTCTAAAAAGTTTCTGCAAAGCAAACAACAGGCAGAGTGAAGAGACAGCCTATGGCATGGTGTAGAATATTTGCAAACCACACATCTGAGGAGAGATTATTGTCCAAAACATGTAAGGAACTAGGCCAGGTGTAGTGGCTCATACCTGTAATCCCAGCACTTGAGGAAGCGAAAGCAGGAGAATTGTCTGAGCCCAGGAGTTTGAGACCAGCCTGGGCAACATGGTGAGACCTCATCTCTACAATCAATCAATCATTCAATCAAAAGCTAGACATGGTACCACATCCGTGTAGTCTCAGTTACTTAGAAGACTGAGGTGAAAGGATCACCTGAGCCCAGCAGTGAGCCATGATCATGGCACTGCACTCCAGCCTAGGTGACAGAGTGAGATTCTGACTCAAATATATATATATACATGTTTGTAGAATTAAACTCAATTGCAAGACAATAGTAAAATTTTTAAATAGGCATAAACCCTGAATAGACATTTTTTTAAAAAAAAAAAACCTACAAATGGACAACAGGTTTATTTTTTAAATGTTCTATGCCATCAATTATTAGAAAAATGCACCTTAAAGCCACAATGTGATACCACCTCATACCTGTTAGAATGGTTATTACCAAAAAGATTAAATAAGTGTTGATGAACATGCGAAAAAAAGAGAATCCCTGTACACTGTAGGTAAGAATGAAAATTAGTACAGACATTATGGAAAACAGTATGAAGGGCCTCAAAAAACAAAAAAAAATACAACTACCCTACCATGTGTTCCAGAAATTCTGCTTCTGGGTACATATCCAAAGGTAATTAAATCAATATCTTGAAGAGATATCTGCACTCCCATGTTTATCAAATTGTTGTTCACAATATTCAAGATATGAAACAAACTTAAGTGTACAGCATCAGAAAAATTGATAAAGAAAATGTGGTGGGCATACACCATAAAATACTAGCCCGCCTTAAAAATAAAGAAATTTGCAACATGGATGAAATTGGAAGACATTATGATAAGGGAAATAAGCCTAGCACAGAAAGACAAATAATGCATGATTTTACTTAAATGTGGAATCTGAAAAAGTTGAACTCCCAGAAGTAAAAAAATAGCATGGTGGTGGGGTGGCTGTACAAGCGAGAGAATGGGGAGATGTTAGTCAAAGGTTACAAAATTTCCATTAGGGTTCTATTGCACAGTTAATGACAATGCAATGTGTATTTCAAAATTGCTAAGAGAGTACATTTCGAATGACTCAGCACAAAAAAAGGATAAGTGAAGTGATAGATATGTTAATATGTTTGATTTAATCATTCCAAACTGTATACATACATCAAAGCATATCATACTGTAGCCCCGTAAATATATACAATTACTATTTGTCAATTTAAAAGACTTTTTAATCACATATAGCACTAAAGGGAGAAAAAAAGTAACTTTTAGTGGAGGAACCTGACGCTTATTACCTTAGCCAATGTGAACAGTGGTAAATCTGCTGATAGTAATAGGATGTACCCTTGTTATGATACAAAATCACCCTTTACCTCTATGGTCTTCCTTCCTAAAATCCATCATCTCAATCTAATCATGAATATATATATATATATATATACACTTGATCGGTATGCCTCAAAGCAGTCAAGATCACCAAAAACAAGAAAAGTCTGAGAAAGCGTCACAGTCAAGAGTAACCTGAGGAGACGTAAGTAAACATATGTGGTAGGCTGAATGGCATCTTGGAGCAATAAAAGAATATTAGGTAAAAGCTAAGAAAATAGGAACAAAGAACGGACTCCAGTTAATAATAACCTGTCAGTTCATTAACTGAAACAATTGTATCATATTAAAGTAAGAAGCTCACAGTAGGAAAAACTTGGTGTGGGGCATATGGGAGTTCTCTTTACCATCCTGGCAACCTTTCTGTAAATCTAAAACTGCTTTAAAAATAAAGCTAAAGCCGGGCTCGGTGGCTCAGCCTGTAATCCCGCGCCTTTGGGAGGCTGAGGTGAGTGGATTGCCTGAGCCTGCGGGTTTGAGACCCGCCTGGGCAGCGAGACCTCATCTCTACATAAATCAAAAAATCAA
>NW_007245728.1:104521-104887 GCF_000164805.1 Carlito syrichta
GTGGCCGGGAGCGGCCACTGCACTCCAGTCTGGGCGACAGAGTGAGACTAACTCAAAAAATAAAATAAAATAAAATAAAGCTAAGCGCGCACCTGTAGTTCCAGCTACTTGGAAGGCTGAGGCAGAAGGATCACCAGAGCCCAGCAGGTCAAGGCTGTGGCCACTGCACTCCAGTCTGGGCGACAGAGTGAGACTGTAACTCAAAAAATAAAATAAAATAAAATAAAATAAAGCTAAGCACGCACCTGTAGTTCCAGCTACTTGGAAGGCTGAGGCAGAAGGATCACCAGAGCCCAGCAGGTCGAGGCTGTGGTGGCCGGGAGTGGCCACTGCACTCTAGTCTGGGCAACAGAGTGAGACTCTGCT
>NW_007245728.1:105046-128915 GCF_000164805.1 Carlito syrichta
TTTTTTTTTTTTTTGAGTTGGAGTCTCACTCCGTCGCCCAGGCTGGAGTGTAGACCTGCTGGGCTCTAGTGATCCTTCCGCCTCATCCTTCCAAGTAGCCAGAACTACAGATGCATCTCACCATGCCCAGCTAACTTTTGATTTATTGTAGAGAGGAAGTCTCGCCAATTTGCCCAGGCTGGTCTCAAACCCGTGGACTCAGGCAATCCACTCACCCCAAAGTGCTGGGATGACAGGCTGAGCCACCGACCCGACCTTGGTGCTTCTTTTACGAAGAAAACCAAGAAAGCAAGCCCTGAGAGTCAGATACCTCCAGCAGTTAAAGCAGGTTGAGACAGAAGATGTACTCCGTAACCCACAGGGGAACAGCAGGACTCACAGAGAGCAGGGAGGAGCCTGTTTCCTTACCTGCCCAGGTCACATTAGAAACAAAAAAGCAGCCTCTGGACACGGGGACGTGGTGAGTGCAGGAAATTAGGAACTTGGCACTCCTGCCGTGTACTGTGAGGATCCCCCAACTCATGGGATCCCCATAGGAAAGATCCTCGGATCCTATGGGATCCCCATAGGAAAGAGCCCATATGGATCCGAGAACTCATTTAAGCTCTGAATGCCTACAGCCAAACCATCCCCTGAGAACTTGATTTTGGCAGGCTGAGTTCACTGACCAGCTCCCAGGCCAGGAGGGAAAGGAACACCCGCTGCCTTCAGTTGCCCCAAGGGAAGATTCTGCTTCTGCTGACAGATCCTGTTTGGAGCAAACTGCAGAAAGAGACCCCACTGCTGAACTAACTTTTGAGTTGTGAATGCAGTCAGTCTCTAGCTAAGGAAGGAAGCTGGGATGAGCCCTATGATCCTGGCAGCCCCTCTCTCCCCCACATGAACTCTTCTGTGCAACACACTGCTCTACTATTCCTGCAACACTGACACCATGGCCAGGGTGCCTATCCTCTCTCCCAATTCCCACTGAGTACACACAGGTAGGGAGCTGGAATGCAGACCAGTGGGACCCAGGCTGTGGGAAAAACCTTATAGTTTAATGAAACTTGGTGTTCTGAGCATAAACATCCTCAGATAAGGGAAGGAGAGCTGGGGGCAAGGGTGGGGGGGGTCTGACATTCTGGCAAACCCTCTCTCTTATTCTCTGTGTGAACTCTTTTTTCACAATAAGGATAGCTTGGCCATCACCATAGCAAGGCTGCAATAGCCAGGGACCCACTTCCCACCGGGGTAGCCATTCGTGCACACAGATGGGAAGCTGGAGAGTAATCCAGTCTGGCCTGGTCCTCCTTAACTAACTTTTCCTCACTGCCTGGCTAGAAAGCCCAGGGACTGAGAAACTTTGGGAGCTCTTTCAGCCCCACCCGTTATCTAAGTCATGTGCACGTTTTCCTGGGGAAACAAAGGCCAAGGAAAAGCCCATAGCCAGCATCACAGCTGGCTGCCTCCTGCAAGCATCACCTTTGGCTAGAGGTCAACTGGCATGCCCACTTACAACATCTGAGATAATAACACAGCCCTTAAGGAGATAAAAACAAAGGCCATGCCACTGTACCTGTCACAGCCTAGTCCATAGACTGAGGCATCAGAGAGCTTCTCCAGAGGGTCCTCCAGACACATCGATGACCAACTCTCCTTATAATTCAATCCCTGCACCTTCACATCACTGGATACCCTGCAGATACCCTTCAACACCAGCCAAATGATGACAGTCTCTTAGGACAGCCAGACCCAGAAAAGCAGCAAGACTCACTGTGGTTGGACTCTCATAGGTTACCAACCCCAGGAGAAGGGGCAGTGTGTCATAACAGGGGAGCATCCTGTGGAACAAAAACATCCCACAAAAGCCACCCTAATAGTAGTAACAATATCTAACTAAAAAATAATAAAAATAAAACAAAAAATGAGAAGCGTCTGCCCCTACAGAAGAGGAAGAACCAGCAAAAAAACACCAGCAATTTCTAAAGTTAACAAGTTGACATTCACAAAAGGGTTTCCCAGGCCCCAAGCAATGGGACTCATCAAGGACACACTGTTCCTGATGAGACGTGGAATACAGACTATGGATGACAAAGAAACTCAACAAGAAGGTGGGCACACAGAACATCCAGGCAATAAAAAGAATGCAGCAAGTGAAAGCTGAGCTGGCCATTATAAGAAAGGACCCATCTGAGTTCCTGGAAGTGAAGAATTGTTTCCTGGAATTCAAAACACAGTAGCAAGCCTGAAGAGCAGCATCAACCAAGCAGAGGAAAGAATATGAGAGCTTGAAGACTGAACAATTAAACTAGCCCAGGATCATAAAAACAAGGAGAAAAGACTTTGGAAGAATGGGCAACTTGGCGAGACCTCATCTCTACAATAAATCAAAAACTTAGTTGGGCGTGGTGGCACATGCCTGTAGTTCCAGTTACTTGGAAGGCTGAAGTGGAAGGATCACCTGAGACCAGCAGGTTGTGGCTGCAGTGGCCATGAGCACTGCACTCCAGTCTGGTGACAGAGTGAGACTCTGACTAAAAAAAAAAAAAGATTTAGTAAAGCCTATAAAAGATTTGGAATTATGTAAAGGGACCAAATCTATGGTTGATTGGCATCCTGGAGAGGGAAAGGAAGTTGAGGACACTCTGGAACAAGGCTTTCAAGAGGCCATCCAAGAAACTCTCCCCTATCTCACTAGAGAGGCAGCCATGCAGACGCAAGAGATTCAGAAAATACCTGTGAGATAGTACATGAGAAGACAATCCCCAAGACACATAATAATCTGTCTCTACGAGATGAGCATGAAATGAAAAATCCTAAAGACAGACCACCTACCAAAGAAGACTCATGAATGACAGCAGACTTCTCAGCAGAAACCCTACAAGCTAAAAGAGACTGGGGTCTCATCTTTAACATCTTATTTATAAAAAAAAAAAAAAGCAATTCCAGTCAAGAATTTCCTATCATACCAAGGTAAGCTTCAATAGTGAGGGATAACTAAAATCCTTCCCATACATCCAATCACTAAGAGAATATGCCATCTCCAGGCCAGCCCTCCAATAAATGCTTAGGAAAAATTTTTTTTTTTTGAGTTGGAGTCTCACTCTGTCACCCAGACTGGAGTGCAGTGGCCGCTCCCAGCCACCGCAGCCTCGACCTGCTGGGCTCCGGCAATCCTTCAGCCTCAGCCTTCCGAGTAGCCGGAATTACAGGCATGTGCTACCACGCCCGGCTGATTTTTTTATTTATTGTAGAGATGAGGTCTTGCTGCCCAGGCGGGTCTCAAACCCACGGGCTCAGGCAATTCGCTCACCTCAGCCTCCCAAAGGCACGGGATTACAGGCTGAGTCACCGAGCCCAGCTGCTTAGGAAAATTTTAAGCACCGAAACAAAAGAATGGTTCCACCCATCACAAAAGCATAGACAGGGACAGAGTTTACAGACCATACAAATCAACTAGAAAACCTAAAAAGCAAAGCAGTCTTTTCATAGTTTAAGAGGAATAAACCTCTATATATCAGTAACTAACTTAAATGTGAATGGATTGAACACACCACTCAAAAGGCATACAGTTGCAAATTTGATAAAAAAACAAGATCTATCCTTCTGCTGCCTTCAAGAAACCCATTTCAGTACAAATGACAACCACAAGTTCAAGGTAAAGAGTTGGAGAAAAGTCTTTCAGGCAAATGAAACATAATAAAGAGCAGGAACAGTTATTCTTATATCAGAAAAAAAGACTTTAAACCAATAAAAGTTAAAAAGGACACTACATTATTATGAAAGGATCAATCCACCAGAAAAAAAAAAACTATCTTGAATATATATACACACCCAACAAAGGAGCACCCAGATTTATAAGACAATTGCTAATTCAATTAAGAAAGGACATCGATAGTCATACAATTATATTTGAAGACTCTAATAACCCACTAACAGCATTAGACAGATCATGGAGGCAAAAAACTAACAAGGAGATCTAGAAACTTAACACTTGAACAATTGGAGCCAATAGATATCTTCAGAACACTTCACCCAGCACCACAGAATATACATTGTTCTCATCAGCACACTGAACATACTCCAAGATAAACCACATACTTGGTCATAAATAAAGTGCGAACACATTTCAAAGGTCAAAATCATACCAACCATCTTCTCAAGGTCACAGTAGAATAAAAATAAATATCATCACCAACATGAACTCCCAAAAACACACAAATACTTGGAAATTAAATAACATGCTTCTGAATGACTTTTGGGATAACACAGAAATCAAGGCAGAAATAAAAAGATTCCTAGGGAAAAAAAAATGGAAACAAAGACCCAACACACCAGTGCCTCTGAGATACCATGAAAGTGATCCTGAGAGGGAAGTTTATAGAATTTCACACACATATCAAGAATATAGAGGGGAAATAGAACCTGAAACCCTAAGCAGACTAATAAAATCAATAAAATAAAAATCAAAGAAATTGCCTCAGTCATAAGAAACCTCCCTGCCCCCAAAAACGCTCTGGACCAGATGGTTTCTCAGTTGAATTCTCCAAGATGTAAAAGGAAGAGCTAATGCCAATTTTGTTGAAAGTATTCCAGGCAATCAAGAAGGAAGCAATTCTCCCTAGTTCATTCTATGAAACCAATATCATCCTGATACTCAAAAAGGGTAAAGATCCAACAAGGGAGGAAAACTACAGACCAATTTCCCTGATGAACATAGATGCAAAAATTCTCAGCAAGATTCTAGCAAATTACATCCAACAGCACATTTTAACTACCAGGTGAGCTTCATTCCTGGGATGCAAGGCTAGTTCAACATACATAAATCAATAAGCATAATCCATCACATAAAAAAGTAAAACCAAGATCCACATGTTTATCTAATTAGATACAGAAGTTTTCAATAAAATCCAACATCCCTTCTTGATTAAAAAATATTCCTTGAGCACCTAGAGTTCAAAGGAAAATTCCTCAAAATATTAAGAGCTATCTATCATAAACCTGCAGCCAACATCATACTTAATGGGCAGAAGCTGAAAGCATTCCCCCTAAAAACTGGAAAAAGACAAGTATGTCCATTCTTACTCTTCTTCTTCAACACAGTACTAGGTGTCCTGACCAGAGTAACCAGACAGAAGGAGGAAATCAGAGGTATCCAAATAGGAAAAGAGGAAATTCAGTTATCCCTCTTTATAGATAATATGATTCTATACCTAGAAAACCCTAGGGAGTCTGTCCAAACACTCCTTATGCTGATGGACAACTTCAGTAAAGTCTTGCAACACAAAATCAATGCACAAACAGTTGCACTTTTATACACCAACAAAAAGCAGGCTGAGAACCAAATAAAAAACACCATCCCATTCACAATAGACACACACACACACACACACACACACACACACACACACACACACACACACACAAATACCTTGGTATCCATCTAACCAAATAAGTGAAAGTCCTTTACAATGAGAACTACACCGCTCAAAGAAATCAAGGATGATGCAAACAAGTGAAAAAATGTCCCATGCTCATGGATTGCAAGAATCAATATCATCAAGATGTCTATTTTAATGAAGGCAATCTAAATATTCAACACAATCCCTATGAAGTTACCAGGATAATTTACCACAGACCTAGAAACAACAATACAGAAATTCACATGGAAACAAAACAGAGCCAGAATAAAGCAATCCTCAGAAAAAGTAACAAACCTGGATGTATCACACTTCCAGACTTCAAACTTTACTACAGGGCTACAAGCCAGCAGAGTACTGGTACAAAATAGACACGTAGACCAATGAAACAGGACAGAGAATCTGGAAGGAAAACCACAAATCTTCAACCAACTCATCTTCAACAAAGCTGACAAAAACATTGGGGAAAAGAACCCATATTTAGCAAATGGTGCTGGGAAAACTGGCTAACCCCAAACAGAAGAATGATCTAGATTCCTATCTACCACCATATACAAAAATTAACTCAAAATGAATCAAGTACTTAAATGTGAAACCTCAAACTATAAGAATTTTAGAAGAAAACTTAGGGAACACCCTCTTGGACACTGGAGCAGGCAATGAACTCATGGCTAAATCCTCAAATGCAATGCAGCAAAATCTAAATCTGACAGGTGGGACCTTATCAAGCTAAAAAGTTTTTGCTCAACAAAGGAAACCGTCAAGAGGGTAAAGAGACAACCCACAGAATGAGAAAAAATATTTGCAAGCTATGCATCCAATAAAGTCCTAACATTCAGGATCTATAAGAAACTCAAACTAATTGAAAGGAAATAAAAACCAAACAACCCTATTAAAACATGAACAAAGGACATGGACAGATACTTCTAAAAGGAAACCATTCAAACAGTCAACAAACATGAAAAAATGCTCAGCCTCACTAATCATCAGAGAACTGCAAGTCAAACTACAATGAGATACCATCCCAAACTGGCAGGAATGGCTGTCATTAAAAAGTCAAAAAACAACAGGTGTTAGTGAGGCTGAGGAGGAAAGGGGATGTTTCTACACTGTTGGTGAGAATGTAAGCTTGTTCAACCTCTGTGGAAAGCAATGTGGTATTCTCTCAAAGAATTAAAAACTGAGTTACCATACAATCCATCTATCCCACCTCTGGGAATATGCCCAGAGAAACATAAATCACTCTACCAAAAAGATGCCTGCACACATATGTTCATTGTAGCACTATTCACAATAGAAAAAACATGGAACCAACCCAGGTACCCATGGAAAGTGAACTAGATAAAGAAAATGTGGCACATATACATGATGAAATACTACACAGCCATAAAGAAGAATAAAAATTATGCAAGATATAATTTAAAAGGTGAACAAAAACGTTGCAGCAACTTGGATGCAGCTGGAGACCATCATTCTAAGTGACCTGTTACAGAGACAAAAAAATTGAATACGACATGTTCTCATTCATAATCAGGCTGTAAATATTGGGTATGTGGACACAAAGGCAGAAACAACAAATGCTGGGCACATCTAAAGGAGGGAGAAGGAGGGGAGGGGATTGTCGGACACACAAACACCAACTGGGTACCATGCCAACTAGCAGGGGAGAGAAAGGGCTCACCAGAAACCCAAACCTCACCTGCACACAATTTAGTTATGTAACAAATGCTCACATACACCCCACAACTCCAAAGTAAATAAATGAATATATGATTGAGTAACATAATTAATTAATTAAGAGTAAAAACAAAATTATATGTGGAACCACTTACGTGGGGAACCTAAAATCTCATAAACTACTGAGGGTAACGCAAAATGTTACAGCCACATTGGAAAACAATCTGGCCATTTCTGACCAAATTAATCATACCCAGCAAAACCATTCCTAGGTATTTATCCAAGAGAAAAGAAGATTTAATATTCCTGAAAAAACACACCGTCATACATTTATACGATGAAATGTCACTCAGCAGTAAAATAGAACAAACTACTGAAACAACAATATGAATGAACCTCAAATGCATGATGATAAATGAAAGAAGCCAGATTCAAGAATCTAATGCTTAGCTGGGCATGGTGGTTTGTGCCTGTTGTCCCAGCTACTAAGGAGGCTGAGGTGAGAGGATCACTTGAGCCCTGGAGTTCAAGGTTACAGTGAACTCTGATTACACCTACCTCTGCACTCCAGCCTGAGCAACAGAGTGAGACTCTGTCTCCAAAGAAGAGCAGAGAGGAGGAAGAGAAAAGGGAAGAGAAGAGGAGAGGTGCTATGATTTTACTTAAATACCGTTCTGGAAAAGAAACAACTATAAAGAGAGAAAACAGATGTGTGAGACTAAGCATAAATCTTTTCAAGTCTTCCTATATAACAGCACAGCCTAGAAGGGCATCTTGGTTCTGTCACTCTTTCTAAATAGACAGCCATCCTGGCATTTAATTTTTTTTTCATATTGTCCAGGCTCAACTTGTTCAATTCCCTAAACAATCTTACTTTGGTCAAGGTTACATATTTATTATTATTTAGTAACTAGTGTGCCAATATTTTGCTTATACTATTTCCCACAGTTGGAATGGCTCCTTCATTACGCCACACCTTTCAAAATTTTACTAATACATCATTGAAAACCGTCTCAAACCACAGTAGCCTAAATAATTATCCCTGTGCAATATTACTTATATGTCTCCCATATCCTTACCACTAATTATAATATTAACTCTCATTTGAAGAAATGATCTACATATTAACCTTCATTACCTCCATTTGCTATAGCTGAAATCTTCATTTTATAGATAAGAAAATTGAAGCTCAGAAGTTAAATTATGGGACTGGGCGCAGTAGCTCACACATCTGAAATCCCAAGGTGGAAGAGTTGCTTGAGACCAGGAGTTCAAGACTGGCCTGGGTAATATAGCGAGACCTCATCTCTAGTGAATCTAAATTTTTTTTGTGTTCTTCCCACAAAAATAATAACTATGTGATATAATGCATATGTTACTTATGTAGATTTAGTTATTCCACAACGTATACATATTTCAAAACATCATTTTGTACAGGGTAAGTAAAGACAATTTTATCTGCAAATTTTTTAAATGTATTAAAAACATTAGCCAGGCATGATGGCATGCACCTGCAGTCCCAGCTATTCAGGAGTCTGAGGCAGAAGGATAGCCTAAGCCCAGGAGGTTGAGGCTGATGTCTGAGATCATGGCTAGCTGGGAAGCCTAAAAATGCTGAGCCTAATTTGTAATCCCAGCATCCTGGGAAGCCGAGGCAAGTGGATTGCCTGAGTCCGCGAGTTCGAGACCAGCCCAGGCAACTTGGCGAGGCCTTGTCTCTACAATAAATCAAAAATTAGACGGGTATGGTAGCACACACCTGTAGTTCCAGCTACTTGGAAGGCTGAGGCAAAAGTATTGCCAGAGCCCAGCAGGTCGACGCTGGGGTGGCCGTGAGCGTACCACTGCACTCCAGTCTGGGCAATAGACTCTAACTCAAAAAAAAAAAAAAATAGAATGTTGAGTCCAAAGGTTGTCTTCTTTTTGTTATAACTCACTCTTCTTTTTTTGTATTGTTTTAAATTTGAATGTCTTAGTAATTACAGAACTAAGCTCTTTGTATACATTCCTTTTGTATCCCTCAATGTGCTAAAGATAAAAGACACTCCCGAAACAAATTGTCTTAAGGATTTAAAATGATGACCTAGAAGAACATTGACATGTTTCGAGACTATTTTCCTCATTCCACAAATAGTAAACAGAGGCTTCTTTGTAACTAGCCTGTATTCGCAAGTGCAGACTTCGTGTATTGTCACATGAAGTCTGTGCCTATTCTCATATAAAATAAAATGAGAATTCTGAGTCCTATAAAACACGTTGCCAAAAGTAAAGCTAGCCCACACAGGAAGAAAATGTTCCCTTGGTTCTTAACCCAGGCAGCGTCACATGTCGTTGTAAGACACTTCAAATATTCTTTGGGGTCTCGAACCTCATCACCTCCAACATGAGTTTTAAGTTTGCTGTTTTTTGTTCTTTCTTGAACTCTTGGTACTTTCTCCTTCTTTTTATTTTGTTTTCAATGTACATTTCGCATAAACAACTCCAAAAATAAAACTCTCCCAAATGTCACAAAAGTCCCGATTATAAAATGATAATTCCAAAAATGGATGTTTTATCATCGAAAACAGCACTCATCATCATCAGAATGTGTTTAGTGTCCATTTTGTTTATGGTGTTGCCTGAATTAAATTTTATTAAAGTGATATCTATTTTTGAAATGATCCCTCACTTTTCCATGTGATTTACAGGATACTCACTGAGTCCTACTCTTACTATCAACAAGAGACAACAAGAAAAATAATTCTTTAGCTCTGCCTTTTCTTCCTGAACAGAAGGAGGCGGCTTAGGTGAGATCTGAAGGCTCAGAATATATTGAATAGACAATATAAATCTTAACTGTGGCCTTATTACCAGGAGAAATGACTGTCTAGAACGTTAGACTCTTCCACTTGTACCTGAGATTTACATCCCCAAAGGGTTTGGAATGGCGTTGACTTTGGGTTAAGTGTTCCACCTAGTGGCCAGATCCAGCCTAGCATGTTTTCTCAGGTTTCTCAGAAATACCTGAAAAGACAATAAAGCGAGATGGATTTGTCTTAAAGATTCCCATTATCTGTATTTGCAAAGAAACATTTTGAATACTGAACACCTTAGGGAAGTTTTTACTTACAGAAAGAAAATATTCCCACTCCGAGTCGTGAGACAATCTTTCCCCTGTACAGTCAAACCTCAGACATACCATCTTTCACTATTCAATGACATGTTCAAAATCCATTAATCCCCTGCTACATAATAGGCATAGATTAATCATTAGGGATAATAACAGTAATAATTGAACATGCACTTGAGGAAATCATTGCCTAGTGGGAAAGACATAAAAACAGGCAATAAAAATCCAAAGTATTAAATACAACGGCACAGAAAACTAAAAGAGCCCAGTAAGAGTGAAGGTGACTCAAAAAAGTTTATAAAATAAAATAAAACTTCCCCAACATCCAACTAGTAAGCTATTGAGTTGAATTTGAACTCAAGTGTATTAATTCCAAAGCTATTGACAGCCCTGTAGAGCCATCGCCGGGCTCGGTGGCTCAGTCTGTAATCCCGCGCCTTTGGGAGGCTGAGGTGAGTGGATTGCCTGAGCCCGCGGGTTCGAGACCCGCCTGGGCAACTTGGCGAGACCTCATCTCTACAATAAATCAAAAAATCAGGCGGGCATGGTAGCGCATGCCTGTAAAACCGGTTACTTGGAAGGCTGAGGCGGAAGGATCGCCGGAGCCCAGCAGGTCGAGGCCGTGGTGGCCGGGAGCGGCCACTGCATTCCAGTCTGGGCAACAGAGTGAGACTCCAACTCAAAAAAATAAAAATAATAAAAAAAGAAAATGGGTCATCTATCCCTGTTACAGGTGAGAAAAATTTTGGTGAGAAGGTTGATGATGTCGCCACATGGCTGTGGGTTAATCTCTTGTAAAAGGCTAACATTCAACAGCAAGATCAGGCATAGTTCTGATAGTCTGACTTATCACAGACAATCTAACAGGATGCTGGGTTTTGGACGATGGTCTTTTGGTCTCTTGCATGTTGAAATCTTTCTTAGCACTTCTTCCTAAGCCAAAGCTGGTAGCAGCTACCTCTCTTTCTCTAAAAAGAGACAGTGTAGTATAATGAGTAAGAAGACTCAAGTGTATATCCTGGCTCTGATATTTACTAGCTGTATGACCTTGGTCAAGTTGCTTATTGCCTGAAAACCAGAAGGCCTGATTTCCAGTCCTGGTGCTGACTCTATACCTAAATGAACTCCCATAAAAGTCAGCCAGCCTGGCTGTACCAAGCAAAGAAGGTTCCTATGAACAATGCCTAGGCTACTGTCTAATTCAATGTATGTCCCTGCATCGAATTGAAAATTTGGGATATGACCAAGAAAGTGTTGATTTGACGCATGTGAGAGGTAAGGAGAGCTGAGAGGGTAATACAAACAGGCACATCTCCTCAAAAGTAATGACGGTTATAGCCACAACCAGTGAGTCCCATAAAAGGGGAAGACTTCCATTTCCTTTTCAGGGAGCTTCAGGTAGGAGGAACAAGCCCTAGAGGGCTGTCACTGCCGCAACCATCTTAGAGGGATAGAGGCTATCAGGAGAAGCCTCTGTCCAGCCCCTGGCTTTAGTTAGCTACTACCAACTTTTCTTCTCTCCCTTCTAAGCCTTAGGGTGAGGGCACTAAATAAACATCAGCTTGTGTATTTAACCTAAATAATGCACACGTATTAGGTGTACCCACACGTTCCATAATCCCAAAGGTGAAGTGCTTGAAAGATTTTGTAACCTGACCTGTGACCTCAGTCACTTTCTGCAACTATCAGCATTTAGTGGTCAAGCCATTAAACAATTCAGGCTTCCCGGAATTTTATAGGGGCATGGTTTAGTCGAACACTGACTGGTCATGGCAAAATACATACTTTTGACTGTAAACTTTCTTCAGTGTTCCTTATTTTATGAAGCGTGGAGTACTAGATGATTGCTCAGTTCCTTCCATCTCTGAATTTCTGAGCATAAGGGTTTACCACAGCTAGCTCTATCTACTCTCAAGAGCCGATTGTTAAATATTTTAAAATTTTCCAAGCCTGTGGCTAGACCATGGCTAACACAAAATTGTCATGTTTGAAATATTTACAACACAGAAAGTGGCAAAGGCTACAAATCAGATCTTTCTTTCAGAGGGCTAGCTTACCAGATTGCCAGTGAATATGAGCCATTTAACCAAATACCATTGATATGAGGATATTGTGTTAGATGCTCTAAGAAAGAGCCATATGGCCACCATCCCGGGTGGCATTTAAAATGTGAAAATACATTTCTGTTTGTCAAAATAACAGGTGTCCACCACAGGCATTTAATGAGCAGAGACTTGGCATAATAAATATCCCACAATGTGTATGATGATTTCTCCATATAAAAAATTGTCATGTCTAAAATGCCAAGAGCAACCCCATTGAGAAACCGTCCAAATATGTTCTAACGTTAACCTTTGGTTACCATCTTTGAATCTGTATAGAAAATCACTTTGGGTAAAAATTATCATCTACTGGATTACATATAGGAGCAGGTGAGGCATCACCTCAGGAAGGAACCTGTTGGCAATCTGTTCCCTAACTTCTCAAATTCCTACCCCAAGTTTCACTTGCCCCCTCTTCTTGAATCTTCTCTCTTTATTACTGCTATTTCCACTCTGATCTTTTTATCAAAAATCCCTTTTAGCCTAGCTGTGTTGAGACATGCAGTGCATCAGGTAACCCTAAGTAACAAAAACTCCAACTAAAAACAGTTTAAACACACAAAATTTTTTTTTCCTCTCACACTTAAAATCACGTGGCACATGGTTTCTGTCTTTGTTTTGGCAGCTCATATATTTCAGGTCTGGCCTCTCCGTAATCATAGCAAGTGACTTTTGAAGCTCCAGCAGTGAGAACAGTTCCACAGCAGGAGATGAAGGACCCAATCAGAAGAGAGAGGCATCTTTATACAAAAGCAAGGGCTTTCCCAGAAGTCTGCGGGTGGCTTCAACTTATCCCTCAAGAGCCAGACCATATCACATGGCCACCCTGGTTACAGGAGAGTCAGAAGTGGGAATAAGAGGGAAACCGAAAAAAGAAGGAAACAGGAAAAGGATGTTGGAATGAGCAATGAGGAAGTCAACCACGATATCAGTCACAGGCAGGAACTTCAAGGACTATTGAGATATAACACAGAAATAATAAAGATATGGAAATAGGCTTATTCCAAATAATTTTTTTATTGAGTCAAGTTTTCACTCTGTAGCCTAGACTGGCTGGAGGGCGGTGGTGTGATCACAGCTCACCGCAGCCTCGAACTCCTGGGTTCAAGCAATCCTCCCTTCTCAGCCCGCTGAGTAGCTGAGACTACAGGCATGCATCATCACACCTGACAATTTTTTATTTTTTTTTTTTTTTTTTGAAGGTCTCACTACGCTATCCAGGTTGGTCTCAAACCCCTGGGATCAAGCAGTCCTCCCACCTCGGCCTCCCAAAATTCCAGGGTTACAGGTGTGAGCCACTGTGCCCAACCCAGAATAAATTTCTTATTGTAAGACAAATACAACAGAACCACAGGTTAGTTGACACATTTATGGGCACTCGTCAAAATTCCTTTCTTCCACTTTAATTCACTAAAGATTCCTTTCGAAAGTGGTTCTCTTTTAAGTCCACAAACCATTTCCAATTTTTCTTTCTTGTTTGTTTCTTTTTCTCAATGGGTTTGTCATTGAAATTAACATTAACTTTTTCTACATCCTTTGGAGACAATAAATGGCAAATGGGTTAATTACTCAAAACCTGAGTAGAAAATGGCATTTTTACATTCCTGGTGGTAAATATTAACTTGGTCATAGAAGCATCTGATGTTGAGGCAATCTGATTTTCTCCAACTTGAAGAAAAGTGAAACATTATCATTTACTCTTATTTTCTCCTATCTATGGGCACAAATTATTTACTCTTATTTTCTCCTATCTATGGAATCTTTTGTTATCATGGAAACTTACTCAAGAGCTTAGAAATGTGAAAAAGAGCCGGGCTCAGTGGCTCCGCCTGTAATCCCGCGCCTTTGGGAGGCTGAGGTGAGTGGATTGCCTGAGCCCGCGGGTTCGAGACCCGCCTGGGCAGCGAGACCTCATCTCTGCAATAAATCAAAAAATCAGCCGGGCATGGTAATGCATGCCTGTAATTCCAGCTACTCGGAAGGCTGAGGCGGAAGGATTGCCGGAGCCCAGCAGGTCGAGGCTGCGGTGGCCAGGAGCGGCCACTGCACTCCAGTCTGGGCGACAGAGTGAGACTCCAACTCAAAAAAAAAAAATGTGAAAAAGATTGTGCTCTGGCCATTAGATGTTTAAATCAATCCAAAAGGAAATAGCTTCCAAACTTGTGCCACTGAGGGACAGAATGAATGCCCACTCCTTCATTTATAATAGAAGGGAACATATTCTTCCAGTGGGTGGTCTGATTGAACGAATTAACTTTGCATAAAGAGGGACTATACCGGTTAAAAGTCACAGAAGCATTAATAAATGAAGAGACACAGCAGCAAATGTTGCCAGTGTACCCTCAAGTACTCAACAGTAAAAAGTCTTTTCCAGTGAATTCTGAATAGTCTACTTCCACTAGCATCCTGTTTCCACTGTGGAAAGTTGAATCCAGCCAAGTCGGTCATTCATCATTTGATTCCTCTAAGTCCCCTTGGTTCACACCAAACTTCTTTTTTTTTTCTTTTTTGCTTTATTTTTTCTTTTTTTCTTTTTTTGAGTTGGAGTCTCACTAGGTCGCCCAGGCTGGAATGCAGTGGCACACTCATGGCGACCCCACCGTCGACCTGCCGGGCTCCGGAGATCCCTCAGCCTCAGCCTTCCAATTAGCCAGAACTACAGGTGCATGCTACCAAGCCCAGCTATTTTGTTTTGATTTATTGTAGAGATGAGGTCTCGCCAAGGTGCCTGGGCTGGTCTCGAACCCGCAGGCTGAGGCAATCCTCTCACCTCAGCCTCCCAAAGTGCTGGGATGCCAGGCTGAGCCACCAAGACCAGCCCACAGCAAACTTCATAGGGAAAGAGGTTGACTTATCTAGCAGGTTTGCTTCCAGGGAGAGAATGACCTGGTCAAGGAGACCTTGGGTATCAAAATGCCGAACTCGAGAGCAGTGATTCTTGAACTTGAGCATTTCCCAAGAGGCTCTGTTAAATCATAGATCACTGGGCTCTATCCCAGAGAATCTGACTCACTAGATCTGCAAGGAGGCCCCAGCATTTGCCTTTTTAACAATTTCCCAATAAGAATGAGGATGCTGGTCTGGTTACCATACCTTGAGAAACAATCCTTTCGTTGAAAGGATGTGGCAAATAAATTTGCAGGTGTCAAGATGCTGAGAAAATTACACTCAATTATCTCTATTTCACCTGCAAGGAAAGAGGTGTGGTTATCAGGAAAAGTGGATGGAACTGGAGAGAACTCTTCAGGAGAGAGTGAAATTTTTAAAATTATTGCCACAGGTAATAATGAGTACTTGACTATAAGACCCCTGGTGATGGCTTCCCCGGTTCTGTCTCCTTTTAGATTACTGATTACTTCTGACCTTATAACCAAGGTCAGAAAAAGTAATTATGGTGTCAACTTTTTTTGAGCAACGACTATATTCTAGGTGCTATGTTAGGAATTTATATGCGTTATTCCTCCTAAAAGTATGTATTAGGAGCTTTTGTTATCTTCATTTTACAGGGAAGAGAATAAGATCATAAGGGTAGTTTGAATTCACAAAGTTGAATTGCAGAGTTCTTGCGATCAGCAACCATGCTAGTCTGAGTTTAAACCATTGAACGTCTTCATTTTGAAATGAGTATTATCCAAAAGGGCCCAAGTGGCGTTTCCTGTGGTCAATGTCGAGGGCTTCCCAGGAAGCATTGTTTAGATGTTCTCACTCACGGCTGATGAAACGGAGAAACATGAGAGTCACAGCAGGACAGAACAGAGCAGGACGGGGAGAGTTGTTTTCTCCGGAAGGATCTCTCAGCTCAGCGGGTTGACCATAATATAGCTCACCCTCAAACTTTCAGATCAGCTACTAAGCCCTCATGTCACCAATGGATTGACCGCCATCTCATTCATTTACAGTCAAGGGGGATACATTATCACAGTGGTGACCAGAATACTTACATGCAATCTCCAGAGCACAATTCTTCCTACAATCAAAGTGCCTTGTACCCAAATCAATCATCAGAAAGTCTCTTGTTGAACAGAGAATCAGACAGAGGAAGTAAATCAAGATGCTGATATTCAGCTAGTAGATACTGGTATGGTCGGGTAGGTGTTTTCAGCCGGCATTCATTTTGACATTTAAATGTGTGCTATGCTGGTTGAAATTTTTTTATTTAGACAATCTAAATGATGAAATGCAGATACCATTTTATCATATTCAACATAATAGCCAACATTATAAAACAAACAACTCATCAAAGAAATGAATTATTAAATATTTAGTATACTAAGAAACTAGAAAGGCATCCAAGAAATTTTCAAATAATAGAAATGTTTATAAGTTATGTATTTGGCTAAGAAAAAAGCTTCAAGGCCGGGCACAGGGGCTCATGCCTGTAACCTCAGTGCTTTGTGAGACCAAGGCAGGAGGATTGCTAGAGCCCAGAAGTTCAAGACCAACCTAGGTAACATAGTGAGATCTCATCTCTACAAAAAGATCAAAAAATTAGTCAAGTGTGGTGGCATGTGCCTGTAGTCCCAGCTACTCAGGAGGCTGAGGTAGAAGACCCACCTGTGTCTACAAGACATAGGCTATGATGACCCATGATCGTGCCACTGCACTCCAGCCTGGGCACAAAGTGAGACCCTGACAAAAAAAAAAAAAAAAAAAACAAGCTTCAGTTTTCTGGAAAATTTAATCAGATACCAAAGGTAATTCCCATATGTTATAAATTAAAATATGTACTAGAAAACCACTGATTATAAGACCCCGGTAATGACTTCCCTGGCTCTGTCTTCTTTTAGATTACTAAATGAACAATCACACAGGTACTTATCTAAAGATAGGTAGAAACCAAGTATTTGTAAAGCAAATATTCTAATAGATGTTAAAGAGTCAAATGACAGTAAAATGGTCACATAAAAAGGCAGAATAATTAATTATTGGAGTTATCTTAACTTTCCCCAAAGTGTAAGTATATCCTTGTATATCCTTGTTTGTATAGCTAAGAAGTATGCTCACATATAAAAGTACACATTTTTTTAAATTTTTCAACATGACTAGCCATCAGAGAAATTAAAATCAAAATTACATTGAATTCAAACTAGTCAGAATGGTTATTTATTAATAAAAACTCAAGACCAAGCCAGGCTTGGTAGCTCAGTCTGTAATGCTGTATTTTGGGAGGCTGAGGTGACTGAATTGCCTGAACCTGTGGGTTCGAGATCTGCCTGGGCAACTTGGCGAGACCTCATCTCTACAATAAGTAAAAAAAAAAAAAAAATTAGCCAGGCGTGGTAGCACGCACCTGTAGTTCCAGCTACTTGGAAGGCTGAGGTGGAAGGATTGTCGGAGCCCAGCTGGTCGAGGCTGCAGTGGCCGGAAGCAGCCACTGCACTCCAGTCTGGATGACTGAGTGAGACTCCAACTCAAAAAAAAAAAAATCAAAGACCCACAGATGTTTGGCATAGATGAGGAGAAAAGGGAATATTCATACACAGTTGGTGGGATTGTAAACTAGTTCAACCTCTATGAACACAGTATGGAGACTTCTCAGATAACTAAAAATAGAACTCCATTTGACCTAATCCCTCCACTAGGTATTTGCCCAAAGAAAAAGAAATCACAATATTAAAAGATACCTGTGCTCATAGGTTCATTGCAGCGCTATTCACAATAGCAAAATCATGGAATTAAACTAAGTGTCCAACAACAATCGACTAGATAAAGAAAATGTGGTACCTATGTACCATGGAACACTATGCAGTCACTAAAAATTTAGAACAAAATCACAACCTTGGTAGCAACCTAGATGGAGTTGACAAACATTATCCTAAACGAACTGAGAAACAGAAAACCAAACACTGCTCATTCTCATTTATATGCAGGAGCTAAGTGACCACAAAGATGGAAATAGGAACACCAAAAGGGTGGAGGTGGGGAGAGAGGTTAGGGTTCAGAAGTTGGAGACTAGGCTTTGTAATCCCAGCACTTTGGGAGACTGAGGCAGGAAAATCACCTAAAGCCCGGAGTTCAAGACCAGCCTGGGCAACATAGTAAGATCTTGCCTCTTAAAAAAAAATCGTAAGCCGGGCTCGGTGGCTCAGCCTGTAATCCCGCACCTTTGGGAGGCTGAGGTGAGTGGATTGCCTGAGCCCGCGGGTTCGAGACCCGCCTGGGCAGCGAGACCTCATCTCTACAATAAATCAAAACATCAGCCGGGCGTGGTAGCACATGCCTGTAATTCCGGCCACTTGGAAGGCTGAGGCAGAAGGATCGCCGGAGCCCAGCAGGTTGAGGCTGCGGTGGCCGAGAGCGGCCACTGCACTCCAGTCTGGGTGACAGAGTGAGACTCCAACTCAAAAAAAAAAAAAAATCGTAAATTAATTTACCCACCAGGTACAACGTTCGCTCTCTGGGGAATGGTTCATCCAGGTCCAATCCCTACTAGTATACGATATGTCCATGTAACAAGCATGCATTTGTACTCTCTAAATCTAAAATTTTTTAAAAAGAAGTTCAAAATATCACTTTCCAAAGCTATTCCTACAGAACTGAAAACACTATGTAAAAAACCAGGATGGGTTGATAATATAGCATTATTCACATTGACAAACTGAAAAATTAATTTGATATAATTACTAGATTGGTTCTATTCGGTTGCCAAAAGCTGGCATTTACTTAGAAACTCCCCATTCTGAAATGTTGCTACAAAAAAGAAACTATCACCTAAGTCATTGTCTTGTTATTTCATTTGCCTTCAGTACCTATAGCATTACAGACAATGATCACTGAACTCATAATTTAGTAGTATTAGAAGATGAAAACTTGTTCAAGAGCAAATAAAATCAGCCTTGTCAACACAGAGATCACAGACAGCAATTTTTAATATTATAATTCACACTCTATAAAGGCAGAATTTTTCCTTTATTACATAAGTAATTACCTCTGAGCATACTTTTATTTATGGCATTTCCACAAGGATGATCAAAAACTTTCTTAAATCCCCCCAAAACTAGCCGGGCGTGGTGGCGTGCGTCTGCAGTTCCAGCTCCTTGGAAGGCTGAGGCGGAAGGATCGCCTGAGCCCAGCAAGTCGAGGCTGGGGTGGCTGTGAGCGTGCCACTGCACTCCAGTCTGGGTGACAAGTGTGAGACTCCAACTCAAATTATATAAAATAAAATAAAATCCCCCCAAAACATATGGCACTTTTTCAGGATATGAAATGTTAAAATGTAAAACTCTGGACTCTATCACAATAGAACAAAAATGTAATCTAAGCCAATTTGCTGTTCCTCAAAGAAATGAGTAAGATACCCTCAAACTTAGGAAATTCATTCAGTAGTTTTTTAAATAATGAAGTTTCAATACGAGCTCGTTTAAACGTGGTGTCTGGCGCCATCTACTGGGCAGCAGTAGAAATTTGTTCCTATATGTTCCTCAGCTAGTGTGTGAATTATTATTTAATTTACATAAGAAATAAGTACTAGTGAGAAAAATCAACTTAAAGATATAAAAATAATTGCTGTGTCTAGAACATTATCTTTTTTATTTTTGAACGGCCCTATTTTTTAACAAAATATTCTGATTAAATTTATTTGCAAAACACAAGAAACACAGCCTGAGCGATTTGGGTAAAATGGAAAAATGAACAGCCTTAGGACTGGAAATGAATCTGTCATGATCACTAAGGGCAAGGAGGTGGGCGTTGCTGATTGTCACAGATCTTGTGAGGGTGATCAAGGATATCTAACAAGGCAAACATAAAGACCTACTTTGTCTCTTACTATTTCTAATTAAAGCTGGTTATCTAGCATCACCCAAATCAAGACCCATAAATTAGCACTACAAGAAATACATAAGAATACACTGCTCACATGATTACCTGGTAGTAACCGAGAAAAACTCTGGAGACATTTTCTGAATGAGTTAACAAAAATAAGCATATGATTCACGTGGTTTAGTTTGACTAAAAATTCCCGGGACCAAGTGTGCTGGGGCGTATGCGGTTCCAGGGTTTTGCTTGGTCTATGTAAACTACAATCTTGTAGGGAGCTAAATACTAAAACATCTGGATGTGCAGTTACCTTTCTTGGGAGCCTTTCTTACGAATGCTTCTTTCTCCTAGATTGTTTAAGACCAGGCATCTCAGGCTAATCAGGCGGAATATCTTGGACTGCGTGGTTTATAAACAACAGAAATTTATTTCTCACACTTCTGGAGGTTGGACAGTTTAAAATCAAGGCAGATTCAGCATCTGGCGAGAGCCTGCTTCCTGGTTCCCAGGCAGCATCTTCTCGCTATGTCCTCACATAGCAGAAGGGGCAAGGGAGCTCTCTGGGGTCTCGCTCATCACATTTATGAGGGCTCCACCATCATGACCTAACCACCTCCCAAATGTCCCATCTCCCAATACCATCACACTGGCAATTCGGTCTCAGTCTATGAACTTGGGAGGAACATCAACATTCCGTCTACAGCACCAGAGAAGCCTGAGTGTCAAGCACACACCTTCAGTAGGCTTGCAAGTAAAGTTTGCTCCATCGTTCTTGTGAAAACTGTGATTATGGATCCATGTGTCGTTTGTTTCACAGCTGTCTCCAAGAGGACCGGCATTAAACTACCTCTGTTTTATTCCTCAGCCTATCCCTAGTTCCCAGCACTATGCCTGATACAGTGCTGACACAGGAGACACTCAAAGAACATTTTGACTAATTAATTAAAATATCGACCACAGGCAAAGATAGGGGAGGGGCAATCTGGAAAAAAGTGAAAAAAGGACAGTGAGGGGAAAGAAGAAGGAATAACTCAAAAGATCTATTTATTAATCCTCACACTAGGGCCAGAGATTGTTCTAGGCATTGTTTAGTGGACCTGAGCAATATTTGTTTGGCATGTGAACATACAGATATATATATATGTTTTAATCCCTACAGGAATATGATAAACATACACACACACAAGCGCGCATGCGCGCGCGCACACACACACACACACACACACACACACACACACACACACACTGCTCTTTTCAAGAAGCGTCACTACAAATGACTGAAGGGTAAAATGCTACCACACCTGATGTGTCGCTAGAAGTTTCTTTGTTTTTTTGTGTTTTTGTTTTTTTACCTTATTTTCTTGTAAAGATGTGGGGTACAAGTCAGGAGTAGGCACATAAGTAATGTATTCGCAGGTGAAGTTTGGGTCTCCAACTTGTCCTCAATTCCCCTGGTTTAAGACCAGGTAACAGTTGTGTTGTCACATGTCCCCCACTCCCTTCCCTGACGGTGTCCCACGACTGCCATTCCCTCCCTTGTGCTTTTGTGATTAATGTTCAGGTCCCACTTATGAGTGAGAGCATGTGGTATTTGGCTCTTTGGTTCTGGGATAGATCACTGATATAATTGTCTCCAATTCCATCCAATTTGCTGAGAGGCCCATGATTTTGTCCTTCTTTCTGGCTGCATGATATTCCAGCATACCTAGGTACCACATTTTCTTCGTCCAGTCTCCTTTCGATGGGCAGCAGGTTTGGCTCCATGTGTTTGCTATTGTGAATAGGGCAGCAATAGTTTAATCGGAGAAGCAGAGCCATGAGCGTTAAGTATCTAATGAGGGGTCTATAACAGCGATTTGATGTAACAGAGCTATGGGAGTTGGCCTAAACTGCAGATGTAAGCTTTTGTTTCTGGCGCTGAGCCTTGCAGGAGCGGGGTTGGCATCCGAGAAGGTGGACTTGAGTAGGAAAGAACAGGAAACACTGGGGCCTGTGAGGACAAGAGGGAACCTACATCGACAGGCTGAAATCCACATCAGTCTCAGCAAGGAAGGCGACCTGCAGGTGAAGCTGGCACTCTGCCCCCATAAAGGTAAATGCTCCCCCATCACAGAGCTGGAGTAACTTGGGCCCGGCTACTGCCCAGTTAACGAGGGATGCCGGCAGAGCAGCAAGCACAAGCATGAGCAGAACAGCTCCCAGCACCTCGCACCCACCTCTGGAGAATGCAAATAGCATGCTGTTGTTTCTCTTCCCGCTTTTAGGTATTGCACATCAATGGATCACGCTATGCGGGAAATTCTGCAGGGAGGGGAATTCCAGGAAGCGTCATGCCAGCTCAGCGAAGCTAACGCGATACAGATCCACCCCAATGAGTCTGTCTGATGACGTGTTTTAGAAAAAAGGGGAGGATTGGGTATATTCTGGTTGGGGGTATTTGGCATGGGGGGTAACTAGACTGGGACATGCTGTGATTGGTTGGGGAGCATTTTTGGCTCTGAGTTCGAAGTGGGGGGAAAAATTAAGAAGCTATCAGTCAAATAGACCGTAGGTTCATGGTTGGAAATATTCAAAATAATGGACATATCGATTACTTACAAATTAATTTTCAAATTCAATAAAATTCCATTTGATTTCGCTAAGATTCTGTGAACTTGACAAGCCAGAGATAAATTTTATTTGGGAGAACAAAGGGCCAAGAAATCACACACTTTTCATGAAAAGGATAGATGACCTTATTCCAACAAGTGTCACCCTCAAGTGTAATGATTAAGGCATTGTGAGTTTAACACAGTAAAGACAAAAAAGATAGTTGAAACATATTAGAAAGTAAATATGGAGACCTGGTATATCACTGAGTTAACATTATTTGTCAGTGGGAAAGAGTAAACCATTTAATAAATGTTTTGGAGTCAATTGGTTATTCATAAAGAAAGATGAATAAAGGTCCTTATGTTCACACCATAGATAAAAACCTATTTTAGAGGAATTAAAAGTAGCCGGGCTCGGTGACTCAGCCTGTAATCCTGTGCCTTTGGGAGGCTGAGGTGAGTGGATGGCCTGAGCCCGCGGGTTCAAGACCTGCCTGGGCAACTTGGCGAGACCTCATCTCTACAATAAATCAAAAATTAGCCGGGAGTGGTAGTGCGCGCCTGTAATTCCGGCTACTTGGAAGGCTGAGACGGAAGGATCGCCAGAGCCCAGCAGGTCGAGGCTGCGGTGGCCGGGAGCAGCCATTGCACTCCAGTCTGGGCGACAGAGTGAGACTCCAACTCAAAAAAAAAAAAAAGTTTAAATGCGAATAACAAACTTCTAAAAAGGTCAGAAGAAAATGCACAAGAATAACTTTTTTGAATGGTGATGAGAAAGGAAATCTTAAATCATAAAGGGAAAAAATCAATTAATTTAACTGTATTGATCCCTGAAAGTTTTATATGAAAAAAGACACATTAAAAAAGAGAAAATATATGCATTGTGGGATGTTTGCTTTTTTAAAAAGGAGAAAATATCTAACACTAAGTTATACACTTTTTTAAAGGGTGATATTGAATTATATCTCAATTAAACTGGTATTTAAAAATTAGAAAGTTAAAATAAAAATAGCCTGCCACTTCATGCTCATAAGATTGGCAAAATTTTAGTCTGGCAATACCAAGCGAGTACAAATACATGGATTATGCCGTTGAAATAAATGCTAGCTGGGCTCGGTGGCTCAGCCTGTAATCCCGCGCCTTTGGGAGGCTGAGATGAGTGGATTGCCTGAGCCCGCGGGTTCGAGACCCGCCTGGGCAGCGAGACCTCATTCTCTACAATAAATAAAAAAA
>NW_007245728.1:128966-130335 GCF_000164805.1 Carlito syrichta
GAAATAAATGCTAGTGAGATATAAATTGTTACGACTACTTTGAAAAGCAATTTGTCAATAAACTTGAAGATGTTTGTACCTCATCGCCCAGAAAGTTCACATATATATGATAGAAACTTGAGCACTTGTGACCTAAAAAAACACATACAAAATGTGCCCAGCAGCATTATATTAGCATCAAATTGTTTTCAAAATCATCTAAATAATAACCAATAAAGAAATGTTTAAATTATGGAATATTCATAATTGAATTACTACACAGCAGTCAAGATAAGTAAACAAAAGCTGCCTGAATCACATGTTGTTACCTCTGGACCGCAGGAGGGTGAATCTGAAGGGGACCCAAAGGAAGCTTTGTCTGCATCTGTGGAATGTTTTATTTTGCATATCCAAAATCTGAGGCCAATGTAGCAAGAATGTCATTTGTGAGGTTTGCAGAGTTACCAGTCATGCATTATTAATTTTGAAGGAAATAAAGTTCCTTTGGTGTTTACTAAACATGCATTATTTTAAAATTATAGTAAATAGCACGTTTGGTATAAACACATCTGTTCTATCCAAACACTTCATTATCAAAAAATTTAGACTCAAAGGAATAGTAGCAAAGAATTACATAATGTCCTAGAAACAAGACCTTAAAAATGAAAAAAAAAAGTTCTCTGTGTTCTTACAAGCACACACATGCCAGTGGCATACAAAATCCCTATAATTTAACTCAATCTATCCTTTCCTCTTTCTATGAAACTCACTAAGTGTGTACTGATGAAGTATTACTAATTGTTGTTTCCTTTTATCTTTTACACCAAACTATGCTTTTTCAATGACCTGCCTAATATATCATAATAAGGTAATGGCCCCAAATATGATCCAGTTTTCTTATTAGTCCCTGAATTTGTTTTTCCAGGAAAAAAAACCCAGTTTCAGA
Organism: Carlito syrichta; assembly: GCF_000164805.1. Taxonomy (NCBI): domain Eukaryota; kingdom Metazoa; phylum Chordata; class Mammalia; order Primates; family Tarsiidae; genus Carlito; species Carlito syrichta. Next base: position 129,892 of record NW_007245728.1, read on the forward strand.
TGTCATGAGAGACTCCCAAGCGGAAAATTGTCAATGGAGTTGCAAGTCCAAGAGTACTCTTTGGGTCTGTCCCCTTTTTCGTTACCTTTTTTGGGTGAATCCAGCCATGGTGTCTTCCACTTTTGAGGAAACAGGAGCAAGGAGAAAATGGGCAGAAAGGGGCATCAAGATTAAAGAAAGTTGTGAGACTCAGAAGACAGTAAATGAGAAATATCTGGCTACCTTCCACCCTGGATGGGAAATTGAGCAGGGAGGGCTCATGTGTAATATCACTGAAGTAGGATCTTCTAGGCCCACTTTATTATTTTTTCTTATTTCTTTTTTTATTATAAAGATGTGGGGTAGGGGGGATGGGGAGGTGGGATTGACAGTAGCCGATATCTGCCTGGGGAAAGGGGGGCACACCTCATTGATAAGGGTACCTGCATGGTGAATATTTGTATA
>NW_007245728.1:130355-136601 GCF_000164805.1 Carlito syrichta
TACTGCCTAGACCCACCTTAACAAACAGAACCCATGGCCAAATTTTACACTGAAAACATGATATAGGTAAATATAAAAGTCTTTACTTGGCTCAGCAGAGTGGCATTTGGGGACACCAAAACAAGAGGATAGCTTGAGGCCAGAAGTTCAAGGCCATACCGAGACTCCCCATCTCAACAGAATATATATATATATATTTTTTAATTTTTAATGTCTTTACTTAGGTGCAAAACACCCTGTGTCACATGTACAGAATAAGAGCTAAATGAATTAGCAGCCAAGTGTTAAATGTTTTTAATTTGTTTAATTGACCAGAATATTCATGGTCAATAAACAGTGAAAAATGGCTAAGAAAATAAAAATGCAGAAAAGGCTGAAATGACCTCGGATCCGGTCAGAGTGATCAGAGTGTAAGTCACTGCATGGGTGAGTGCACAAAAAAAACGAATCTGCACCTGTTTGTGTGTGCAAGGGGGTGAGCAAATGTCCAACTGAGGGGAGACACAGGATCAAGCCCCTGCAAAAGTGGCTATCATTTGCCACTGCTCTGAATTCAGCACCCGCTGCATGCAGAAGGATCCATCATCCCTGGGGCACCTCTCAGGAAAAGGCAAAAGAGATCAGCTGGCACCTGGCCCACACCACCACTTGTGGCAACAGGCCAGGCATGGGCAGCAGGGACCATGGAGAAAATGCAAGAAGGAAAACAAGCTGGAGGCAAAAAACATGGACCGCCACCAATTCTCTGTCCCAAGACCGGGCAGAGACCTGCTTTATCTTACCCAATTCTGAGTTGCCTGCATTCTGAGCAGGCTGCATCCTGAAACCAAGGGGCAAATGTTCCCCAGACAGCAAATGTTATGGCCTTCCAATAGGTTCTGAATCCTTGCAACACCCTTCATCCCCTAGTCAGTGCTCAAAATTGTAAAGAGACAGCACAAAGCCTCACCACCAGCCCTTCTTCATCATTGAAAAAACTGAGAGCCCCAGGTCAAGGAATGACAAAGGCAAAGCAAATATCAGAAGTGACTGCTTCATTTTCCACTGAGCAATGGAATTAAAGAGGAAGATAGGAGAACTGCTACAAATGAAGAAAAACCAATGAAGAACTGCTGGTTACCACCAGAGCCCCAGCAAAGAGTCAGTGCTAAAAAGAACAGCTACTAGGGCACAAATAATGGCTATCTCCGAGAACAACAGTACCCAAAAGCTACTTATGGAGATAGAATGAATAAAAAAAGATAGAATGAATAAAAATCAAGAAATGCGAGAGTTAAAACTAAATGAAATTGCAGCAGAGCTGGCCAAACTCAAAAAAAAGCATACTTAGAAATAACCAAAATAAAGAACTCCATTCAAGAAATAAAAAACCATACTGACAAGCATGGAAAGCAGAATTGACCAAACATAAGAGAGAATCTCAGAGTTGGAAAACCAAAATATGGAACTGACACAATCTATTACAAATGTTGGAGAAAAAAACTTTGAAAGACAGAAGAAACTCTCCAAAAGATATGAAATTTTATCAAGAAACCAAACCTACATCTCATCGGAATACCTGAAATAGAAAGAGAAACAGAAAATATCCTGGAACAAACATTCCATGGGGTCATTCAAGAATACCTGAAATAGAAAGAGAAACAGAAAATATCCTGAAACAAACATTCCATGGGGTCATTCAAGAAAATTTCCCTCTTCTGGCCAGAGAGATGATTATACAAGCACAAGAGATTCAGAGAACCACTGTAAGACATCTTATGAGAGGAACAACCCCTAGATGCATAGCAATTCACCTATACAATGTAGGTATAAAAGAAAAAATCCTAAGGCAGCAAGAGGAAAAGTTCAGACTACCTACTGAAGACCAACCAGACTGCTGCAGAACCATCTGCAAAAACACTACAGTGCAGAAGGAACTGGACCCCAATCTTTAATGTTCTCAGAAATAAACAATTTTAACCAAGAATGTCCTACCCAACCAGGCTAAGCTTCATCAGTGAAGGAGAATTAAAATCCTTCCCGGATATCCAATTCCTAAGAGAATATGCTACTTCAAGTTCAGCTCTACAGAAGATGCTTTTAAAAAGTGCTGTGCACAAAAGAAAAAAGAAACAAAAAAAGACCAAATACTTCACAAGATCACAAACAAACACCGAAGCAGCAGAACACACAGCATACCCACAAAAATAAAAACACACATGTATATAAACACGAAAGCTAAATGAAAGCAAAACAGCGTTATAGGAGCATTATGACAGGAACAAACTCTTACATTTCAATAATCAACCTGAATGTGAATGGACTAAATACACCACTGAAAAGACATAGAATAGCAAACTGGATAAAAGCACCCAGTTTGACCTAGCAGTTTGCTGCCTCCAGAAAACTCATCTCACCAAAAAGGATGCCCACAAACTCAAAGTTAGAGGATGGAAAATGAATTTCCAGGTGAACGAATCACAAAAGAAGGCAGGAGTCATGATCTTAACATCAGACAAAACAACCTTTAAGCTATCAAAAATTTAAGAAGATAAGGAAGGACACTACATGATGATAAAAGGTTCAATCCATCAACAAGAAATATCAATCCTGAACATATATGCACCCAACACAGAAGCACCAGCTTTTATAAAGAAGCTACTAATTAACCTTAAAAAAGATATTGACTCTAACACTATCATAGATGGAGACTTAAATACCCCACTAACAACCCTAGATGGATCCTTGAGGCAGAAAATCAACAAGGAGATCCAGAATCTCAACTTGACACTTGACCAAATGGATTTAGTAGATACCTACAGAACACTCCACCCAACAACTAGAGAATATGCATTCTACTCAACACCACGTGGAATGTACTCCAAGATCAACCACATCTTCAGCCATAAATCTAGCATAACAAATTTCACAAGATTGAAATACTACTAATAAAAATAAATATCACCACCAACAAAATTCCCCCAAAAGCCACAAAGACATGAACACTAAACAGAATGATGCTGAACAACTCCTGGGTCAACACAGAAATCAAAACTGAAATTAAAATGTTCCTGGAAACACATAAAAATGAAAAAACATCTTACCAAAACCTCTGGGATGCCATGAAAGCAGTACTGAAAGAGAAATTTATATCTCTACAAACACACATCAATAAAATAGAAAGAGAACAAGTTGACAGCCTAACAAATCACCTAGGAGAGCTGGAAAGGCAAGACCACCAAAACCCTAACTTCAGCAGAAAACTCCAGATCACTAAAATAAAAGCCCAAATATGTGACATAGAAGACAAAAATAAGCTGGGCTCGGTGGCTCAGCCTGTAATCCCGCTCTTTGGGAGGCTGAGCTGAGTGGATTGCCTGAGACCCGCCTGGGCAACTTGGTGAGACCTCATCTCTACAATAAATAAAAAAATTAGCCGGGCATGGTAGCGCATGCCTGTAATTCTGGCTACTCGGAAGGCTGAGGCAGAAGGATCGTCGGAGCCCAATGAGTCAAGGCTGCGGTGGCCGGGAGCGGCCACTGCACTCCAGTCTGGGTGACAGAGTGATACTCCAACTCAAAAAAAAAATAAAAAGACAAAAATGCTACAGAAAAAAATTGAAGAAACAAAAATTGGTTATTGGAAAGGATAAACAAGTTTGATGGACACCTAGCCAGAACTACCAAGAAAAAGCCCAAATAAATACAATCAGAAATGAAAAGGGTCAAGTCACAAAGGTACCCGAAGAAATACAAATGATTATCAGAAATTACAATGCACACTGATATAGAAACAAACTTGATTACCTAAATGAAATGGAGGAATTTCTGACATCACACAACCCCCCAAGGTTGAACAAGAACATGAGAGCCTAAATAGACCTATAACAACCCAGGAAACTGACTCTCTAATAAGAAAACTATCTACAAAAGGAAAGTCCTGGACCAGATGTATTTCCAGAGGATTGCTACATAACATACAATGAGGAGCTAATATCAATCCTGTTGAAAGCATTCCAGGCAATCAAAAAAGATGGAATTCTCCCTAAATCATTTATGAAGCTAATATCACACAGATGCCCAAACTAGGTAAAGATCCAGCTACGAAAGAGAACTACAGACCAATATCCCTGATGACCATAGATGCAAAAATACTCAACAAGATTCTAGCAAATCAAATCCAACAACACACATCAAAAATCATCCACCATGACCAAGTAGGATTTATCCCAGGATGCAGGGCTGGTTCAATATCCATAAAACCATAAATGTAATTAAACACAACAACAGATGTAAAAACAAGAACCACACAATCATATCATTAGATGCAGAAAAAGTTTTTGATAAAATCCAGTATCCTGCTGGGCTCGGTGGCTCAGCCTGTAATCCCGCGCCTTTGGAAGGCTGAGGTGAGTGGATTGCCTGAACCCGCAGGGTCGAGACCCGCCTGGGCAACTTGGCGAGACCTCATCTCTACAATAAATCAAAAATCAGCCGGGCGTGGCAGCGCACACCTGTAGTTCCAGCTACTTGGAAGGCTGAGGCGGAAGGATCACCAGAGCCCAGCAGGTCGAGGCTGCGGTGGCCGGGAGCGGCCACTGCACTCCAGTCTGGGTGACAGTGAGACTCCAACTCAAAAAAAAAAAAAAAAATCCAGTATCCTTTCTTGATAAAAATTCTTGCACATTTATTTTATGCTCTGAGACTTTGCCAAAGTCTGCAAAGAGGGATCACTTAACTTCCTCTTTACCTATTTGCATACCTCTGGTTTCCTTCTCTTGACTAATTGCTCTAGCTAGGACTTCCAATACTATGTTGAATAGGAGGGGTGACAGTGGGGACCCTTGTAGTGTTTCAGTTTTCAGGGAAAATGCTTCCAATTTCTGTCTGTTTAGCAGTATGTTGGCTGTGGGTTTCTCGTAGATGGCTCTTACCATTTTGAGATATGTTCCATCTATGCCTAGATGTTCAAGGGTTTTATCAAGAAAGTGGGCTGGATTTTATCAAAAGCTTTTTCTGTGTCTAATGATATAATCATGTAGTTTTTGTTTTTTCATCTGTTGATGTATTTAATTACATTTATGGTTCTGCAGCTGTTGAAACAGTCCTGCATCCTGGGGATGAAGCCTACTTGGTCATGGTGGATGATTTTTTAGATGTATTATTGGATCCGGTTTGCTAGAATCTCATTGAGAATATTAGCATCTGTGTGCATCAAGGATATTTGCCTGCAGTTCTCTTTCTTTGTTGGTTCTTTACCCTGTTTGAGTATCAATGTGATGCTAGCTTCATAAAATAATTTGGGGTGAGTGACAACATCTCAATTGCCTGGAATACTTTCAATAGGATTGGTATCAGTTCCTCCTTGTATGTTTTGTAGAATTCTGCTGGAAAGCCATCTGGTGCAGGACTTTTTTTATATTTTTTTATTTATTTATTTATTTTAGGTAGTTTTCTTATGACATAGTCAATTTTGGGGGTTGTTATTGATCTATTTATGGAATCAGTGTCTTCTTATTTCAACCTGGAGAGGTTGTGTGATGTCAGAAAGTCCTCCATTTCATTTAGGTTTTCAAGTTTGTTTCCATACAGGTGCACATAGTAATCTCTGAAAATCTTCTGAATTTCTTTGAAGAGACTTCTCAAAAGAAAACATATGAGTAGCCAACAGATACATTAAAAAATGCTCAGCCTCACTAGTCACCAAGGAAATGCAAATTAAAACCACACTGAGATGCCACCTAACTCCAGTCAGGATGGCCATCATCAATAATTCAAACAACAGATGTTAGAGAAGATGCAGGGGAAAGGGAACAATTCTACAGTGTTGGTGGGAGTGCAAACTAGCACAACCTCTGTGGAAACAGTTTAGTGACTCATAAAAGATCTAAAACTCGACCTCCCATATGATCCTGCAATCCCCATACTGGGAATATACCCAAAAGAACTTAAATCACTTTATGCAAAAGATACCTGCACATGTATGTTTATTGCAGCATTACTCACAATAGTAAAAACATGGAACCAACCATACTGCCCATCAAAAGAGGACTGGATTGAAAAAATGTGGTACATATACACGATGAGATATTATGTAGCCATAAAGAAGAATAAAATTATGAACGTCAGCCGGGCTCGGTGGCTCAGTCTGTAATCCCGCGCCTTGGGAGGCTGAGGTGAGTGAATTGCCTGAGCCTGAGGGTTCGGGACCCACCTGGGCAACTTGGCGAGCCCTCATCTCTACAATAAATCAAAAAATTAGCCGGG
>NW_007245728.1:136986-137757 GCF_000164805.1 Carlito syrichta
TTACACCTCATCAACAAGGGTACCTGCATAATGAACATTTGTATACCTAACCCTGAATTGTATCCCACATCTTTAAAATAAAATAAATAAATAAATAAATAAAAATCTCTACTAAAAAAAAAAAAAACCCCTTGAACACCTAAGCATAGAGGGAACATACTTCAAAATAGTAAAAACCATCTACAGTAAACTCACAGCCAACATATTGCTAAATGGATAGAAATTGGAAATATTTCCCTTGAAGACCATAACAAGACAAGGATGTCCACTCTCACCACTCCTGTTCAACATAGTGTTGGAAGTCTTAGCTAGAGCAATCAGACAAGAGAAGGAAATCAGGGGTATCCAAATAGGAAAAGAAGAAGGCAAGTTATCCTTCTTTGCTGACGATATGATCCTATACCTCAAAAACCCTAGAGAATCCGTCAAAAATCTCCTTGCACTGATAAAGGACTTTGGAAAGGTTTCACAGTACAAAATAAATGTGCAAAAGATAGTCACATTTTTATATACCAACAACAAACAGGCAGAGAACCAAATAAGAAGTACAATCCCATTCTCAACAGCCACCAGAAAATTGAAATACCTCAGCATCTTCCTAACCAGAGAAGTGAAAGAGCTTCACAACGAAAACTACAGCCAGGTTGAGTGGCTCAGTTTGTAATCCCAGCGCTTTGGGAGGCTGAGGTGAGTGGAATGCCTGAGCCTGCAGGTTCGAGACCCACCTGGGCAACTTGACGAGACCTCATCTCTACAATAAAATCAAAAAAA
>NW_007245728.1:137777-138371 GCF_000164805.1 Carlito syrichta
CCCAGCAGGTTGAGGCTGCAGTGGCCGGGAGCGTGCCACTGCACTCCAGTCTGGGTGACAAAGTGAGACTCCAACTCAAAAAAAGAAAAAAAAGAAAACTACAAAATACTGTTCAAAGAAGTCAAAGATGACACCAAAAAAATGCAAAAAAATTCATGTCCATGGATTGAAAGAGTCAACACTGTTAAGATGCCCATCCTACCAAAGACAATCTACAGACTCAATGCTATACCCATTAAATTACCAACATCATTCTTTTCAGACCTGGAAAGAACAATACACATGGAAAGAAATTCACATGGAAGCATAAATGACCACAAATAACCAAAACAAATCTTAACAAAAGAAACAAAGCAGGAAGTATCACACTTCCAGACTTTAAACTTTATTATAAGGCTACAAAGAATCAAAACAACCTGGTATCTGTACAAGAAAAAGCATATAGACCAATGGAATAGGATAGAAATTATGGAAGCAAAACTTCAATTTCTCAACCAACTTATCTTCGACAAAGCCTCCAAAAACAACCACTGGGGAGAGGAGAACCTATTCAGTAAATGGTGCTGGGAAAACTGACTGATCACATGCAGAAGG
>NW_007245728.1:138746-139154 GCF_000164805.1 Carlito syrichta
CTTCTGCAAAGCAAAAGAAAACATCAAGAGAGTGGGGAGACAGCCCACAGAATGGGAAAAAATATTTGCCAACTGTAAATCTGACAAAAGTCTAACATCCAGGATCTACAAGGAGCTCAAACATGCCAAAAGAAAAAAAAAGCCCCATTAAAAAGTGGGCAAAAGACATTAATAGACACTTCTCAATAGAAGACGTGCTAGCAGCCAACAGACACACGAAAAAATGCTGAGGCTAAGTAATCATCAGAGAAATGCAAAGCAAAGCCACATTGAGATACTACCTGACTCCAGTAAGAATGGCCATGAAAACCGGGCTCGGTGGCTCAGCCTGTAATCCTGTGCTTTGGAAGGCCAAGGTGAGTGGATTGCCTGAGCCCATGGGTTCGAGACCCACCTGGGCAACTTGGC
>NW_007245728.1:139294-143366 GCF_000164805.1 Carlito syrichta
TTCGGAAGGCTGAGGCGGAAGGATCGCCGGAGCCCAGCAGGTCGAGGCTGCGGTGGCCGGGAGCGGCCACTGCACTCCAGTCTGGGCGCGGCCACTGCACTCCAGTCTGGTCAACAGAGTGAGACTCTGACTCAAAAAAAAAACAAAACAAAAAAAAAGAATGGCCATGATTAATATAACAAACAACAACAGATGCTGGTGAGCCTGTGGAAAAAAGGGACGCTTCTACACTGCTGGTGGCAATGCAAACTAGTTCAACCTCTCTGGAAAATAGTATGGCGATTCCTAAAATAACTAGAAATGACCTTCCATATGACCCAGCAATCCCCCTTCTGGGAATATACCCAGAAGAACTTAAATTACCCTACAAAAAAAGGTACCCATACACACATGTTTACTGCAGCACTATTCACAATAGTAAAAACAGGGAACCAACCGTGCTGCCCATCAAAATTGGACTGGATAAAAAAATATGGTACATGTACGTGATGGAATATTATGCAACCATAAAGAAGAACAAAATTGTGAACTTTGCAGCAACTTGGATGGATTTAGTGTCTACCGTACTCAGTGATCTCATAGAAACAAAGAACTGAGTACCACATGTTCTCACTCATAAGAGGACCCTGAGTATTTACCATAATATAATAAGAAAGGGATTGGCAGTAGTAAGATACTGCCAGGGGAGAGAGAGGGGACACATAACATCGATAGGGATACCTGATCTCAAACCAGGTGAAGTGGAGATCAAAGGGAGGCCGAAACTTTTCCTGTATGATGACTACTAGCATACCTAATTCTGAACTGTGTCCTACATTTTTAAAAGAAAAAACTGCTGCTGCTGTTTTAGGACAGAATATAGGAGGGAAAGTGTGTGCTTATTTGTCCCATGGTCTACTATACCAACATTTGGGGCACTGCATCTAATTCTGGACACCATGTTTTAAGAGTTACTTTAGCACATTTAAAGAGCAATAAAAATAATGAGAAAACCAATAACGCTTTTATGAAAAAGACTGGCAGAAACACAAAGAGAACGGAAGTCCTGTGGCTATAAGTAAGGCGTTAAAACCAAAAGCAGTACTAATCCTGTTGGACACAGAAAACATCCATGGTCACACTGAAGGGAGTTGTTTGGGCAATAATGGGCCCTCAGTAAACTGGATTTTGTATACTGGTGTTATAGTGGTTACTTTTTCTAAAATGTTGTTGCTGTTTTCTTTAAATTCACTCATTTGACATAGATCAAGTGCCTAAGAATAAATAAAACTATGATTTACTTTAAAAGAGTGAATAAGCTCTTTTCCGGCTGGAACCATGGAGGGTGTCGAAGAGAAGAAAAAGAAGGTTCCTGCTGTGCCAGAAACCCTTAAGAAAAAGCGAAGGAATTTCGCAGAGCTGAAGATAAAGCGCCTGAGAAAGAAGTTTGCCCAAAAAATGCTTTGAAAGGCAAGGAGGAAGCTTATCTATGAAAAAGCTAAGCACTATCACAAAGAATATAGGCAGATGTACAGAACTGAGATTCGAATGGCTAGGATGGCAAGAAAAGCTAGCAACTTCTATATACCTGCAGAACCCAAATTGGTGTTTGTCATCAGGATCAGAGGGAACAATGGTGTGAGCCCAGAGGTTCGGAAAGTGTTGCAGCTTCTTCGCCTTCGTCAGATCTTCAACGAAACGTTTGTTAAGCTCAACAAGGCTTCAATTAACATGCTGAGGATTGTAGAACCGTACATTGCATGGGGGGACCCAAACCTGAAGTCAGTAAATGAACTAATCTACGAGCGTGGTTATGGCAAAATTAATAAGAAGCGAATTGCCTTGACGGATAATGGTTTGATTGCTCGAGCTCTTGGTAAATATGGCATCATCTGCATGGAGGATCTGATTCATGAGATCTATACCGTTGGAAAACGTTTCAAAGAAGCAAATAACTTCCTCTGGCCTTTTAAATTATCCTCTCCACGAGGTGGAATGAAGAAAAAGACCACCCATTTTGTAGAAGGTGGGGTTGGTGGCAACAGGGAAGACCAGATCAACAGGCTTATTAGAAGGATGAACTAAGGTGTCTGCCATGATTATTTTTGTTAACCAGTGAGTTAATAATAAACAAATGGAAATTTTTTTTAAAAAGTGAATATACAAAGGGGCAGCTTGAAAGAATTTTGGGGGGTGATGGAATTATTCAGTATCTTGGTTGTGGCAAGTATACAACTCTGCATATTTGTCAAAATCTAAAGAGCAGTATACCAAAAAAAATAAATTTTACTCTTTGTAAAATATAAAATAAATATCTAGTCGAAATATTTTGTGTAACCACTCCTATTTAGCATAGTACTGGAAGTGATAGACAGAGTGGTCAGGCAAGAGAAAGAAATAAAAAGCATCCAAGTAAAAAAAAGAGGAAGTTAAATTATGTCTCTTTCTAGATGATATTATTCTATACCAAGAATACTCTAACGATGCCACCAAGTGACTTCTAGACCTAATAAGTGACTTTAGAAAGTCTCATGTCACAAAATCAAATTGCAAAAGCAAGTTGCAGTTCAGCGTTATTCACAATAGCAAAAACATGGAACCAACCCTGATGCCCATCAAAAGTGGACTGGATAAAGAAAGTGTGGCACGTATACATGATGGAATATTATGCAGCCATAAAGAAGAACAAAATAATGGCCTTCACAGCGACTTGGATGCAGCTGGAGACCGTCAGACTAAGTGAGCTAGCAAAGAAACGAAGAAGTGAATACCACATGTTCTCACCCATAAGTGGGTCCTTTTCAGTGGTCATGCTACCACAAAAGGGGGATTGGCAGATGCTGGACACTTCTCAGAGAAGGGAGGGAGGGAGGGAGGAGGCGGACACGTGGCAACACGCTGGGTACCTGGTGCAGTATCAGAAGGAGAGAGGGCCATCTAGAAGCCCAAACTTGACCTGCCTGCAATCTGCTTATGTAGCAAATCCCCACTTGTACCCCACAATTCTAAAATTAAAAATAGCATTTCTACATGCCAACAAATCAGGAACACAATTTCATTTACAGTAGCCAGAAAAAATCAATGAAATACCTCAGAATACACCTAGCCAAAGAGGAGAACAATCTCTATAAGAACTACACTGAAAGAAATCAAAGATGGCCGGACTCAGTGGCTCAGCCTGTCATCCCAGCATTTTGGGAGACCGAGGTGAGTGGATGGCCTGAGCCCGCGGGTTCCAGATCCACCTGGGCAACTTGGCGAGACCTCATCTCTACAATAAATCAAAAACTAGCCGGGCGTGGTAGCGCGCACCTGTAATTCCAGCTACTTGGAAGGCTGAGGCGGAAGGATCACCAGAGCCCAACAGGTCGAGGCTGCGGTGGCACTGGCACTGCACTCCAGTCTGGGTGACAGAGTGAGACTCCAACTCAAAAAGAAAAGAAAGAAATCAAAGATGACAGAAACAAATGGAAAAACATTCCATGCTCATGGATTGGAAGGCTCAACACTGTAACCGTCCATATTGCTTAAAGCTATCTACAGATGCAATGCAATCTGCATCAATTGCCAGCATCAATTTTCACACATCAAGGAAAAACAGTACTTAAATTCATACAGAGGCAAAAAAGAGCCCAGATAGCCAAAGCAATCATAAGCAAAAAGAACAAAGCTGAAGACATCATACTGCCAGACTTCAAACTTTACTACAAGGTTACAGTAAGCCAAACAGCATAGTACTGATACAAAAATAGATACACAGACCAATGGAAGAGAAGAAAGAACACAGAAATAAAACCACTGACCTGCAACAAACTCATTTGTGACAAAGTCAGCCAACAAAAATTGAGGAAAAAATATCCTATGAAAAAATGGTACTGGTAAAACTGGCTAGCCATAAGCAGAAGAATGAACCTGGACCTCTACTTCTCACCATATGCAAAAATTAACTCAAGATGGATTCATGACTTAAATGTAAGACCTCAAACTATAAAAATCCTAGAAGAAGCCAGGCTCGGTGGCTCAGCCTATAATCCCGCGCATTTGGGAGGCTGAGGTGAGTGGATTGCCTGAGCCCGCAGGTTCGAGACCCGCG
>NW_007245728.1:143386-145159 GCF_000164805.1 Carlito syrichta
CCACTGCACTCCAGTCTGGGCGACAGAGTGAGACTCCAACTCAAAAAAAAAAAAGTCCTAGAAGAAAGCTTAGGAAACACTCTCCTAGACATCGGCCTAAGCAATAAATGCATGACCAAGTCCTCAAAAGCAAATGGAGCAAAAAACAAAATTGACAAATGAGACCTAATTAAAGAATTTCTGCACAGCAAATCAACATTAACAGAGTAAAAAGACAGCCTACAGAATGGGAGAAAGTATTTGCAAACTATGCATTCAACTAAAGCCTACAATCCAAAAAAAAGAATTAACAGAAAAAAATAATAACCTCAGTAAAAGGTGGGCAAAGAACATGAAAGAGACACTTCTCAAAGGAAGGCTTACAAGTGATCAACAAGCATATGAAAAAATGCTCAACATCACTAATCATCAGAGAAATGTAAATAAAAGTCACAATGAGATACTATCTCTTACAAATAAGAATAACTATTATTAAAAAACCAAGAAACAAAAGATGTTGGCAAGGTTGCAGAGAATAGTAAACATACACTGTTGACACGAATGTAAGCTAGGTCAGCTCCTATGGAAAGCAGTTTGGAGATCTCTCAAAGAACTAAAAACAGATTTCCCATTCAACCTAGCAATCCAACTGCTGGGTACATATCCAAAGAAGCATAAATAGTTCTACCAAAAAGACACTTGCACTCCTATGTTTATCACAGTACCAGTCACAATAGCAAAAATATGGAACCAATCTCGATGCCCATCAATGATGGACTAGATAAGGAAAATGTGGTAGACATACACCATGGCAGAATATGCGGCCATAAAAAAGAAAGAAATTATGTCCTTTACAGTCACATGGATGTAGTTGGAGACAATCGTTCTAAGTGAAGTATCATAGAAACAGAAAACTGAATACCACATGTTCTCATTTATAAGTGGAAGCTAAACACACGGCATACAGAGGGAAATGACAGACACTGGGAACCACTAAATGGACAGGGTTAAGGGCTGAAAAATTACCCACTGAGTACTGTGCCCAGCATGTGGGGGAAGGGTTCGATAAAGCCCAAGCCTCACCATCACACAATATACCTATGTACAAACCTGCATATGTACCCCCTGGAACCTACTGAATCTACCTTTTTAACATTCAAAATAAAACCAATTGTCCAAGTCAGCTTCTTATTTATACCATACTATGAATATGCACTGATTCCAAACTAGAAGAAAGGTACTAATGAAAGCCCAAGCACTTAATCTTCTTAACTCTCTTCTGGGAGTTGATATACACTCTATAGGGACTGAGAAAGGAAAGGTCTATTAGTCTTTCCATGTTTACTCCTAAAGGGGGTGCTGATTCTCATACTTATGTGAACCCTAAGGTCAGCGCTCAAACAGGGACTAGAGAAGCGAGGCCAGCCTCTCCTTCCCTTTTCAGAGAGGCCCAGATGGAAATGTGAACATGGTCAGGAATATGACATATGACACATGGACTAGATCTGTTTGGCTTCCTGGCCTCTTGAAACTGCCTAAACTAAAAAATAAACATAAACAAAAGAGAGAGAAATAAGCATTCGCTCTTTTTCCTTCTCTTGTTTCTTCACCTTTCACCGTAGAGGTTATTTATTATTGAGTTTCTATGATCTTAGCATGATCTAGAAGTCTAAACATAAGATCACTTATTTGTCTAGAAAAAAAAACAACTATACATTCACATAAACTTGGATCTACATTTTCTTTCTTTTTTTTTTTTGAGTTGGAGTCTCACTCTGTTGCCCAGACTGGAGT
>NW_007245728.1:145715-147219 GCF_000164805.1 Carlito syrichta
ACCAGCCACTGCACTCCAGTCGGGGCGACAGAGTGAGACTCCAACTCAAAAAAAAAAAAATGTTTTTTCAAGACACCTGTGCTGGTGTGAAGTAGCTTTATACAGGCACAATCCCATTACTGATCAACATCTGAGTTTTGAACTGCTCTGTTTCTGACCTGGGCCAATTCACCCCTTCCTAGGCAACCTGGTGATTCTCCACTCCCAGGAGATCACTATATTGATGTCAAACTAACCGTGCACAACCGAAGGACATTGTGAACTGTAATCCAGAGCTCCTGGACCCAAGCGATCCTTCTCCCTCAGTCTCCCGAGTAGCTGGGATTACAGCACATGCCACGATGCCCAGGTGTTTTCATTTTATATCTTTGTATTATATTGTGTTTCACCAGATAAGAAACAATAGCAATAATACTCAACATATGAGTTTTCTAACTAGCTGGTATAGTTTAAAGACTCAGAGTATTCAATCACTATGCCTACAGATGGGATATTTCATATTCAGTACATGAATTCCAAATTGTAGATATGACTACAGCAACTCACCATGACTCCTTGACACATCAGCTGAAGAAGCTACCTGCCATAGAGAGACTCTTGTGAATAATAGCTTCATGTTTGATTGTGTCATCAAGAAACTAGGCAATGCCTAACCTTCTGCTCCAGATAAGACCAGCACTTTAACAACTGTCTAGAAGTCTAGTACTCTTGACCTCCTAATAAAGGAGTCTGTAAGGAGAGCCTGGCTCCACCTCCTCCACCATGCCCCTGGAAGCTGCAAGATATGACAAACATTCAGTGGCTTCCATATAAAATATACTGTAATCAACTAAGAGATTATCATACAAAGCCTTCAGCTTATAATGCAACATTTATAAAGCCTATGTAAGGCCAGACATGGTGGCTCATGTCTGTTATCCCAGCACCTTGGGAGGCTTAAGGCAGGAGGGTTGCTTGAGCCAAGGAGTTTGAGACCAGCCTGGCCAACAAAAATGAAATTAAAAGCATGCTTACATTTGCTTTTTAAAGGTGTATATGGGCCAGGAGCAATGGCTCACACCTGTAATCCCAACACTTTGGGAGGTTGAGATGGAACGATTGCTTGAGCCCAGGTGTTTGAAACCAGCCTGGGCAACATGGTGAGACCTCATCTCTACAAAAAAATTAAATAAGTTAACCAGGCATGGTGGCACTCACCTATAGTCCCCGCTATAGGAAATCCCAGTCCCAGGAAGAATTGCCTGAGCCCAGGAGGTTAAGTCTTCGGTGAGCCACCATAATGCTGCTACACTCTAGTCTGTGTGATAGTGACACACACACACACACACACACACACACACCTGTATACATAAGCCAATTTAATACAAACCAGTGCAGAAAGAAACATGTTGAACCAACATGTTCTCAACATCTGTTTAAAACTTTCATTTACTAAAAGAAAACAGCCTGTGATGCATCTTTAAGAAAGCATGGAGCCGGGCTCGGTGGCTCAGCCTGTAATCCC
>NW_007245728.1:147835-164346 GCF_000164805.1 Carlito syrichta
AAACCTGGTTGTTCCATAAAAATTCTTCTTCCTCCTTCCACCCAGCCCTCTAGAGGAGAAGCTATCTTTTCTCACAAACCCCCATGAAGCTTAGCAACTGGAAAAAGAACATTGTCCTTCTGTCTTCCCGCTGCAGAGATGACACTCTCAATTTTCTCCCTAAACCTCTTTCTCCCATAAAGTTTCCTCATCTCGGGAAGTAACAGAAATATCCACCAGTGTGTTCAAGTCTAAACTCAAGCAGTTAACCTTGATATGCTTCTCTTGTCATACCTGCTTCCCACGCATCAGAAAACCTAGCAACTCCCTTTCTAAACTCACCCCAACTGTGACAGTTCTCTTCATCTTCCCCATCGCCATGGTGATCCAGGCCACGCCAGCCCTCCAACCTGTCTCTTTCTTTCCACTCCTACTCTCCTGGGGTCTATCTTCTCACATCAGTCAACTTACTTTTAAGTGGCGGTGATATCACATCCCTCCACTCCTTCAAACCCACCGAGAATTTTACTCCTTGCCTTGAATTGTCAAGCCCTGCATGGTCTATGCCCTGGCTCCCTCTCTGTCCTCTCCTTGTATCTCTTCCAACTTTGCTCACTGTCGTGGGTAGAATTGTTTCCCCAAAAGAGATATGTTGAATCTCAGTCCCATCTACCTCTGTGTCTGTTAAATGTGACCTGATTTATAAATAGGGTCTTTGCTGATGTGATCAAGTGAAGATGATATCATTACGGCAGGCCCTAATCCAATAACTGGTGTCCTTATTTTTAAAAAAAGACCATGTAAAGACAGAAACACAGGAAAAACACCAGATGACGATGAAGGTAGAGATTGCAGTGATGAATCTACAAGTCAAGAAGTCCCAGGGATTGTTGGCAACTACCAAAAGCGAGGAAGAGAATCTGCCTTTAGAACATTCAGAGGAAGGACACCCTGCCGATGCCTTGATTTCAGACTTCTGGCTTCCAGAACTGTGAAGCAATAAATTCCTGATGGGTTAAGTCACCCAATGTGTGGTCATTTTTACGGAAGCCCTAGGACACTAATGTGTCCCCCTATACTCCAGTCACACTGATATGTTCCAGTTCCACAAATACACTAAGCTTATTCCTGACTGAAGGACTCTGTTCTAACTTTTCTCTCCAACCAATATGTTCTTCCCCTATCTTCCTATGACCAGCTCTTACATGCCATTCACCTCTCAGCTTAAGCGTCACCTCTTCTGTTACCAAGCATGCTACCTGCAATAGCTAACAAGTCATTTTCTGTTACACGTACCTGTTTTAGTCCCCTGCGTGATCTATAGCCACCTAATATTTCACATGATTGTTTACACACCACCGGTTTCCCTTCACGATAACATGCACTCCATGAGAATGTGACTGTATCTGTCTTACTCATTGCTGTCCCCTGAGTGCCTAGACAGTGCATCGTAACTACTTAGCGACAGCCACCAACTGGTCCCAGTGTGCCCAGGACTGGTTTCAAAACAAAGTCTCACTTCCTGGAAGGATCCTCAATTCCAGGAAAACAGGGATGGCTGATCATTCTACTAGGAGACAGTATCAATCAGCCCAGTTATTGATAAACATTGGAAACTGATGAATTACTTTCACAGAAAGTTCTTACAATGAAATCTAACACACTGTAGTTGAGTATTTTAGTCACAAGATGGCACTAGATGGCTAGATTTATTAACATACCAACTCATTAAAATCAACTTTAAGTGAGGAGGCATTTTATTCCAATTAAAATATTAAAGAACTCAGTTGGGTTTCTCTCTCTCTCTCTCTCTCTCTCTCTCTCTCTCTCTCTCTTTTTCTTTTTTTTTAAAAGAAACAGAATTTGTCAGGTTCGGTGGCTCAGGCTGTCCTCCCAGTACTTTGGGAGGCCGAGTAGAGTGGATTACCCGAGCCCTTGGGTTCAAGACTAGCCCGGGCAACTTGGTGAAACCTTGTCTCGACAATGAAAAAGAATTAACCAAGCGTGGTAGTGCTCACCTGTAGTTCCGGTTACTTGGAAGGCTGAAGCGGAAGAATCACCTGAGCCCAGCAGGTCGACGCTGGGGTGACCATGAGTGTGCCACTGCACTCCAGCCTGGGCAACAGAGTGAGAATCCAACTTAAAAAAAAGAGAGAAAAGAAAAGAAATAGAATCCAGTCGGGCATGGTAGCGCATGCCTGTAATTCTGGCTACTTGGAAGGCTGAGGCGGGAGGATCGCCGGAGCCCAGCAGTTTGAGGCTGCGGTGGCCCGGGAGCGGCCACTGCCCTCCAGTCTGGGTGACAGAGTGAGATTCCAACTCAAAAAAAAAAAAAGAAAGAAATAGAATCATGCTCTGTTGTCCAGGCTGAAGAACAGGGGCGAAATCATAGCTCACCAAAGCCTCAAATTCCTGAGCCCAAGCAATTCCTCCTCAGCTGCTTTTCATAGTGCTGATAGTCTTCCTTAAGAATGAAGTGCAGAAAACTGTATACTTGTGAAGAATTTTTAATTCCATGTATATTTCTGATCATCATTAAGTTTTTTTGAAAAAAATGACTAATTTGTACTTTAAGTATAATGTCCAAAGTTTTGTCACACTAACAAGAAAAATCTATATTTAAACAGATGAAACTGTGACTACAATGAAATCTTGTCTGCAGGGATTTGAAACATAGCAGATATTTATTTATTCACTATGTGACCACCAGAAGATTTTGATAGATGTAAAAAAAGCCAATTTGCCAGAAAAATCTAATGTCAGAGATGTTCTGAAAGCAAATTTTTCTGAAGTTCCCAAGACATAAAAAAATAAGGAGGGGGAATTCAACTCAAGAATTTTTGCCTGAAAGGCCTGACATCCAGGATCTAAGAGGAACTCAAATGAAGTGAAAGGAAAAAAACAAACAACCCCATCCAAAAGTGGGCAAAGAAGCCTGTAATCCTGTGCCTTTGGGAGGCTGAGGTGAGTGAATTGCCTGAGCCCGCGGGTTCGAGACCCACCTGGGCAACTTGGCAAGACCTCATCTCTACAAAAAATCAGCCGGATATGGTAGCGCACGCCTGTAATTCTGGCTACTCGGAAGGCTGAGGCAGAAGGATCGCCGGAGCCCAGCAGGTCGAGGCTGCGGTGGTCGGGAGCGGCCACTGCACTCCAGTCTGGGCGACAGAGTGAGACTCTAACAAAAAATAAAAAAAAAAGTGGGCAAAGGACATGAATAGACACTTGTTAAAAGATGATACTCAAGCAGCCAACAGACGCATGAAAAAAATGCTCAGCCTCACTAATCATCAGAGAAATGCAAATCAAAACCACAATGACATACCACCTAGCTCCAGTAAGGATGGTTGTCATTAATAAGTCAAAAAACAACAGGTGCTGGTACGGGTGTGGAGAAAAGGGAACACATCTACATTGTTGGTGGGAGTGCAAACTAGTTCAACCTCTATGGAAAACAGTGTGGCAATTCCTAAAAGAACTAAAAACTGACCTTCCATATGATCCAGCAATTTCTCTCCTGGGAATATACCTGGAGGAACATAAATCATTCTACAAAAAAGACACCTGCACACGCATGTATATTTCAGCACTATTCACAACAGCAAAAACATGGAACCAACCCTACTGCCTACTGAAAGTGGAATAAATAAAGAAATGTGGTACATATGCATGATGGAGTATTATGCAGTCATAAAGAAGAACAAAGTCATGGTCTTTACAGCAACTTGGATGCAGCCAGAGACCATCATACCAAGTGAACTATCACAGAAACAAAGAACTGAATACTGCATATTCTTACTCATATGTGGGCCCTGATCACCTATCACACCAGCCCAAATATAAGTTGTCAATTTACAATAAAAATATAATATAATACTGGTAATGAAATGAGAGGAGACAATAGCGGATGAAATATTCTTTAATGTTTAACAGAAGTTTTTAAGAGAACCCAAACATTCCTCCACAGACATCAGAACAACGAAAGGCATGCCACCCTGTTCTACGATCTTTGAAAAGCAATGACCAGAGAGAAAGGAAGACAGAAAATTCCGGTGTGGTTTAACACATCTGAATTAGTCAGAGTCTAGTCAGAAAATGGAAGTCACCATAGGTTTTTCAAAAAGAGGGAATTTGAAGCTGAGGGAGGGCAAAACCAAGGAGAGAGTTGAGATTATGGACAGGAGAGGCATCGCCAAAGGAAGCTGATCCCGAAAAAAGCCAGGGCATGAACCAAAATTCCAGTTGAAGCAGAGAGAAGCAGTCCACCTCCGGAGAAGCCGGGACTGCAAGTGGCACCAACACATCCCTCCTTGGCCTCCTCTCCAGTCTTCTGAGAGTGCTTATGTTGGCAGAACTTACCTGGCAACAGGAGAGCTGGGGACATTTCCTACAATGCTGAGAAGGAGGAAGAAGGGAGAAAAATGAACCTGACAGCAATCAGACAAATAACCAGCACCTCCCCTGAGCCCCCTAGTAGAGCAAGGGAAGAGAGAAAGAGGCCAAGCCAAGCAATGTTTCATGACAGACCATGAAGCAACATCCATGAAGCACTAAGAAGTGTCTAAGAAAAGTTGTCATGATCCCAAAGTCACACTGAGCAACTTGTTCAAATAAGAGATTCCCAAGCACGAGAAGTTCAGAGACGATTATTGCACACATGAGACGTCAGAAAACATACAGAAAACAATTGCTAATGAAATCTAACCAAGAGGGGAATGGAGAATAGCAGCAGGAATACTGTTGGTGAGTTGGAAGCCGTCTACCCATGCAGCTACAAAACTGTCGGAAATGTGGTATGCAGTGAGGTAAAAAGTAGCAACGTAGAATTAATAATTAAGTGGTAGGAGGTGAGAAGTTGGGTGAGAAAAGAGAGGAAACAGTGGGCGGGCTGGGAAAGCAGGGAAACAGTCGTAGGTGACAGGCTAACAGGGCAATCTCTGGCTTGTCTAAAATGTCCTTGTGAACTGGCATGGTGGCTTGTGCTTATCATCTCAGCACTTTGGGAGGCCGAGGCAGGAGGATTCCTGGAGTCCAGGAGGCTTGAGCTCAGGAGTTTGAGACCAGCCCAGTCAACATAACGAGATCCCCCCGCTCCATCTCTACAATAAAATAAAATTTAAAAATTAACCCAATATGATGGTGTGAGTCTATGGTTCCAGCCACTCAGGAGGTTGAAAAAAGAGTATCCCCTGAGCCCAGGAGTTTGAGGCTGCAGTGATCACATCACTGCACTGCAGGCTGGACGACAAAGCAAGATTTCACCTCTTTAAAAAAAAAAAATCAGCCAGGCTCGGTGGTTCAGCCTGTAATCCCACACCTTTGGGAGGCTGAGTGGATTGCCTCAGCCCGCGGGTTCGAGACCCGCCTGGGCAACCTGGTGAAAGACCTCATCTCTACAATAAATCAAAATGAGCCGGATGTGGTAGCGCGCGCCTGTAGTTCCAGCTACTCAGAAGGCTGAGGCGGAAGGATTGCCGGAACCCAGCAGGTCGAGGCTGCGGTGGCCGGGAGCGGCCACTGCACTCCAGTCTGGGCGACAGAGTGAGACTCCAACACAAAAAAAAAAAAATCAGTTAGCTGGGCGCAGTGGCTCACGCTTGTAATCCCAGGACTTTGGAAGGCTGAAACAAGAGGACTGCCTGAGCCCAAGGGTTGGAGACAGCCTGGGCAACTTGGTGAGATCTTGTCTCCATAATAAATCAAAAAATTAGCCAGGTGTGGTGGAGGACACCTGTGGTTCCAGCTAGGTGGAAGGATCTCCTGAGCCCAGAAGGTCAAGGCTGCAGTGGCCGTGAACAAGCGACCACACTACATGGGCAACAGAGTGAGACTCCAACTCAAAAAATAATAACAATAATGATAATTATTATTATTACTTAAAATATTCTTGTGATAACAGTTTTGACCTACACAAATGCAGCATAATGCAGGGAAGAAAAAAAAATCAAGGTGGGTGGCAGAAGGGTATAAAGAACGCTAGGAGTTCTTTCTTCTCTTTCAGCATTTTTCAAGAAATAGTTTGGAAGTAGATACTTTTTAGAAAAATAAAATATAAATATATCTTTTCTTTTCTTTTTTTTTTTTTTTGAGTCGGAGACTCACTCTGTCGCCCAGGCTGTAGTGCAATGGCACGAGGACTGTTCCCCACTGCCTCAGCTCTTGGTTCAAGCAATCTTCCTCCACCTCCAGAGAAGCTGGGACTGCAAGTGACACCACCACATCCAGTTAATTTTTTTGGTTTCTTGTAGAGACAAGGTCTCATTATGTTGCCCAGACCAGTCTCAAACTCCTGGACTCAAGCAATCCTTCTGCCTCAGCCTCCCAAAGTACTTTGATTACAAACATGAGCCACCGCACCTGGCCAAATGTATCTTTATATAGAAAGGTTCTTTTTCTTTAATCGTCTTCAACATATTTATGTTATTTGGTTTGACCTTGGCCTCCCAAAGTGCTTTGATTACAAACATGAGTCACCGCACCTGGCCAAATGTATCTTTATATAGAAAGGTTCTTTTTCTTTAATAGTCTTCAACATATTTATATTATTTGGTTTGGATCCATTTGGATTCTAGACTTGCTGTCTTATCATCAGTGAGGCTAAAATCCGCAATTCTTATTTCCATTCAGGAAGCTAAAGTGAACACAGAGGTAAGTAAAATATAGACTTAATACATTTATCCAACATCTCCTGAAAGGTCAGTGGAATGAACACAGGAAGTTTCTGTATAATTAAAGTTATTACAAATATTCTAAAACATCATGTTTACTTTGAACACTTTGCATAAAATGCTTTCTAAGATTCAGTTTATACTTTACTCTCCTTTGTGGAGCAAGATGCGATGTAACTTTTTCTTCACATTCAAAAATACGAATTGTTTCCCTAAGCAGTGGGCAGAGACATTCTCAAGAGCTACATTAAATGCTTTATGTTTGTTTCTCTAAGATCTTATCAGCTTTTCTTGAAAGCTACTTTGTTATTTGAGGGGGGAAAGTAGTTACGAGTGTTGCTCATTTAGGGATGCATTTTTTTCGAAATTTTGTTCATTTCTTAGATGTGTTTTTGAATAGCTGTGACTGAATTAAAGAGCTGAAGAGACGTGAGATGGTATAATAGTTAGGATAGGGTCATGCATAGACTGGCTGGGTCACAGGAACCTGAAGGAGTCATGGAATTCTCTACAGACATTCATTAAATCCTCTCTCTTTGGGGATTAAAAGAAGAAGATACCCTTTAAAACTGTTATCTTCTAAAATATGTTAGTAACAGAGTCATGCAGCAAAGTAAATGAGTCTTGATTTTTGCCGGGTGTGGTGGCTTATACCTGTAACCCCAGCAATTTGGGAGGCCGAGGCAGGAGAATTGCTTGAACCCAGCCTGGGCAATATAGTGAGACCCTGTTTCTATTTTTTTAAAATCAGAAAGTTAATCAGGCATGGTGGTGCATGTCTGTAGTCCCAGATATGTAGGAGATTGAGATGGAAGGATCGCCTGAGCCCAGGAGGTTAAGGCTGTGGTAAGTTGTGATCGTGTCACAGCACTCCAGCCTGGGTGACAGAGTGAGACTCCAACTGAAAAAAAAAGAAAACAAAACAAAATAGGTCTTGATTTTATTTTAGAGAGACAGTGTACATAGTCATTAAAAGCAAGGCCTCTCAGACTGGCTAAGTTCTGTAGAATTGGGGCAGGTTACTTGAATTCCCATTCTCCATTTCCTCATCTGTAAATTGGGCATTATAATAACAGTATCTCCCTCATAGAGTATTATTATTATTATTATTATTATTATTATTATTATTATTTTAAAGATGCAGGGTACTGCCAAGCGAGGTGGCTCAAGCCTGTTATCCCAGCACTTTGGGAGACCGAGAAGAGAGGATTGCCTGAGCCCGGTGGTCTGAGACCAGCCTGGGCAACTTAGTGAGATCTCATCTCTACAATAAATCAAAAAAATTAACGACGGGCTCGGTGGCTCAGCCTGTAATCCTGCACTTTCGGAGGCCGAGGTGAGTGAATTGCCTGAGCCCACAGAATCGAGACCACCTGGGCAACTTGGCAAGACCTCATCTGTACAATAAATAAAATTTAAAAAAAAAATTAGCCAGGCGTGGTAGCTCCCGCCTGTAGTTCCAGCTACTTGGAAGGCTGAGGCAGAAGGATCGCTGGAGTCCAGCAGGTCAAGGCTGCGGTGGTTGGGAGCGTGCCACTGCACTCCAGTCTGGGCGACAGAGTGAGACTCCAACTCAAAAAAAAAAAAAATTAGTCTGGAACTGTAGCACGCCTGTCGTTCCAGCTACTTGGAAGGCTGAGGTGGAAGAAGCGCCTAAGCCCAGCAGGTCGAGGCTGCAGTGGCCATGAGCAGGCCACTGCACTCCAGCCTGGGTGACAGAGTAAGACTCCAACACAAAAAATTAGTAAATAAATAAAATGAAGATGTGGGTTACAGTTCAGGGTTAGGTATACAAATGTTCATTATGCAGGTACTCTTGTTGATGAGATGTGTCCCCCCATAGAGCTTTTAAAACATGAGTCGAAGCCAGGCTCGGTGGCTCAGCCTGTAATTCCGCACCTTTGGGAGGCTGAGGTGAGTGGATTGCCTGAGCCCACGGGTTCGAGACCCACCTGGGCAACTTGGCGAGACCTCATCTCTACAATAAATTTTTAAAAAATCAGCCAGGCGTAGTAGCGCATGCCTGTAATTCTGGCTACTTGGAAAACTGAGGCGGAAGGATCACTGGCCAGCAGGTCTAGGCTGTGGTGGCCGGGAGCAGCCACTGCACTTCAGTCTGGGCGACAGAGTGAGACTCCAACTAAAAAAAAAAAAATTGAGTCGATATTTGCAAAGCACATACAACTGTGCCTGGAATGCAGCAAGTACAATAATTATATATGCCAGATTATAGAAAAAAGAAATTTTAAAGGAAATTTTTTGTGGCTCATATTTCTTTTATTTATTTGTATTTATTTATTTATTTATCTTTGAACTGAAGTCTCTGTCACCCAGGCTGGAGTGCAGTGGCATGCTCACGGTCACTGAAGCCTCTACCCACTGGGCTCAGGTGATCCTTCCACTTCAGCCTTTCAAGTAGCTGGAACTACAGGCATGTGCCATCATATCCGGCTAATTTTTTTTATTTATTGTAGAGAAGAGGTCTCATCATATTGCTCAGGCTGGTCTCAAACCAGGCTCAGGCAATCCTCTCACCTTGGCCTCCCAACGTTCTGGGATTATAGGCATGAGCCACCGCACCCATCCCAACTCATATTTCTTAATGGAATATATGTTGGTGTTATCATTGTTTTTTCCATCATTCTGAGAACAAGTAAGTATTTGGATACAGTCAGCCCTCTATATCTGTGGTTACCACATCAATGAATTCAACAGCAGCACATCAAAAATATTTTTTAAATTGTATTTGCTCTGAACAAGTACAGACATTTTTTCTTGCTATAAGTCTCTAAACACTAAAGTATAACAACTATTTACATAGTATTTTCATTGTATTATAAGTAACCTAGAGATGATTTAAAGTATACAGGAATCCACCTGATATATGTAGATTACATGCAAATACTATTCCATTTTATAACAGGGGCTTGAGCATCCTCAGATTTTAGTATTGAAGGAGCATGGGGAGAGGTCCTGAAATCCCCCATGCACACAGAAGGTGACTGTGCAATCCTCACCAGGGTCAGCTTAACAGGAAAGTTAAGGCAGGAAGGACACCCTACCCCCACCTCAGAAGGGTCCCTTGCTGGGTTCACTTCTCTGCTATCACTGTCTGGAAATTCTTAACACTTTTGAACAAGGGCCTCACATTTGTGTTTTGCACTGGACCCTGCAAATGATATTCCCCTTCCTGACTTTGAGTCCCACATGCTCCATGTTCTGTTCTCCTTGATTCTTCTAAACCAAGAAACCCTAAGTTGGTTGTGGTGCCCTCTCTCTGCTCACAGGTTTGGGGCCCATTACTCTGGAGGAAGGACAGTAAATGAACTGAAACTCAGCACAGTGCGCTTTCTCCACAGAGTGCATACGTCAACATGCGTGTATAGAGAAAAGAAAAGAGAGCTTGGGAATGAAAGAGCATCTCCTTTGCGGAAACACAAGCCCAGAACTGTTTTATTCAGCACTATTTGCCCTCCGGAGTTAAATTTTTAAGTGCAGAGTTTCTATTCTTCCCTTCAGGACCTCTTCCTTCCTGCAGAAAGTGGCTTAGACAGGACAGGTTTTATTCTACCTGTGGGACCTCAAACAGACAAGTCATCTGAGCTCCCTGGGTCTCACTTTCAAACTGTTTTCAAATGAGGACAACCATAGTTGCCAGAAACAGGGACAACGTGAGATCAAAAGAAGATAATGTATGTAAAAACATGCTATCATCTGGAAGGTGGGGCAGTAGTCACAGCATGATATAATGCACTCCTGCTTTCTCTCCTAGGGCAATGTGAACACCAGCCTCTGAAGAGCTGGCTTCACTTTCCCAGTGGAAAAATGGAGTGCATGACTCTATAAATGTTTCAAAGTAACGGGTAAGCAAAAGTATGCACATTAATTAAATCATCACTGATTATACAGCTTCTTTGAGTTAGTCACAGAAAAGGCATGGAGAAAGAGAAAACAAGAAGCACACATTTTCCTCAAAGGGCTCACACCCTATGCAGAATGACAATTAGGGGGTAAATAATTACCATACAGAATTGGAAGCATTTTAATTAAGGAGAATGTGGAAAGTGCTGAGGCAGCATCTTTTCTCCCAGCAGGCCTTGAGGATGGTTTCAAAGGGAAAGCCAGAGGGAGTTCACCACTTGGAGAGGGAGGAGGGTATGCCACTCCAGGAAGGAGCCCGTCCTCATAGGGCATCTGTGGGAAGAACACACAATGAGACCAACACAGGAGGATGGGGAGAAGGTTTCATTCTGCAGGTGAGCCACAGGGAAAACTTCACAGGTTTTTAAATACAGGGTGCTGTATCAGAACTGTTTAAGAAGATAAATCTGGGCCAGGTTTGGTGGCTCATGCCTATAATCCCAGCACTTTGGGAGACCGAGGTGAGAGGATTACCTGAGCCTATGGGTTCGAGACCAGCCTGGGC
The DNA here is from genome assembly GCF_000164805.1 of Carlito syrichta. NCBI lineage: Eukaryota > Metazoa > Chordata > Mammalia > Primates > Tarsiidae > Carlito > Carlito syrichta. The sequence continues at coordinate 158,909 of NW_007245728.1, forward strand.
AACTTAACGAGACCTCATCTGTACAATAACTTTTTTAAAAAATAATTAGCTATACTTGGTGCCACATGCCTGTAGTTCCAGCTACTTGGAAGGCTGAGGTGGAAGGATCACCTGAGCCCAGCAGGTCGAGGTTGTGGTGGCCCAGCATGTGCCACTGCACTCCATCCCAGGCAACAGAGTGAGACTTCAACTTAAAAAGAAAAAGAAGTAAATCTGAACATAGTGCAATTTTGCATTGTAGTGAAATAATCAAAGAGACAGGAGGATTTAGTAACAAAGAAATTATTCCCAACTGATGAATAGTAAAAAAAAATATGGTACATTCATACAATAGAATATTATTCAGTCATAAAAAAGGAATGAGGTACTGATACAGGTTACAATATGAATGATCCTAAAAAACATGTTATGTGAAAGAATCTAGCCACAAAAGACCACATATTATATGATTGCAATTATACGGAATGCCTAGAATAGGCAAATCTATAGAGACAGAAAGTAGATGACTGGTTGCCAGGGGAGGGGAGAAGATGGAAATAGAAAGTGACACAGATATGAAAATATACTAAAAACCACTGAATTTTACAAAAAAGAAAGACTCTATTGCTATTATCTTTTAGAGCTGCAGTTCCAATCTTTTTGGCATCAGAGATCGGTTTCGTGGAAGACAATTTTTCCAGGGAGGGAGATATCAGGCATCAGATTTACATAAGGAGGTGCGCAACCTGGGTTCCTCACATGCACAGTTTGCAAGCAGGTTCACGTTCCGACGAGAATCTAATGCCCACACTTTATCAGACAGAAGATGGAGCTCCGCTAATCCACCACTCACCTCTTGCTTTGTGGACCTGGTGGTTCCTGACAGGCTATGGACCAATACCGGCCCATGGCCCAGGGATTGGGGACCCCTGTGATAGAGAAATAAAAGCTGAACAAAATTAGCCTGAGAGAAAATTTAAAGAGAGAAGTCTTCCAAAATATTTAAAAGGTGTATTTATAGGAGGATGCATTTAGAAGCTATGGAGGTAAAATACAGAGTCAGAACTTTCCACAAGCCTTCCATCCAGAGACAATAGCCAGATGGGGCTGGGATAGAGAATAGGCAAAGAGGAAATATTTTTGCAAATACAGAGCTGGGTTTCAGACATGGTCAGACAGGGTGGTACAAGTGTTACACAAGGTTCCATGAAGTTACGGAGACACACAGAGAGAGGGGCCATCAGAAATCAGAAATAAACAGCCAGCCTCCCGCGCCTTTGGGAGGCTGAGGTGAGTGGACTGCCTGAGCCCGCATGTTCGAGACCCGCCTGGGCAGGCGAGACAAAAAAAGAAAAGAAATAAACAACCTATTGTGTGTTTTAAAAGGAATTTGTAGGCCGGGCTCGGTGGCTCAGCCTGTACTCCCAGCACTTTGGGAGGCCGAGGCAGCGGATTGCCTAAACCCGCAGGTTTGAGACCTCCCCCCAGGCAACTTGGTGAGACCTCATCTCTACAATAAATCGAAAATTAGCCGAGCGTAGTAGCGCACGCTCCGAAGTTCTGGCTGCTTGGAAGGCTGAGGCAGAGGGATCGCGGGAGCCCAGCAGGTCGAGGCTGCGGTGGCCGGGAGTGTGCCACTGCACTCCAGTCTGGGCGACGGAGTGAGACTCCAACTCAAAAATAAATAAATAAATAAATGAAATTTTTAGCCATTTATAAAAATGCATAGTATATAAATACCACAGGATAAAAATAGAGCATGCAATTAAGGCAAAGGGATATTAATCATAAAAATGGTTAGATTGGGAGTTGAGTACAATCTCTCTGCCCCACTGCAGGACCCTGTTACATTGGTCCAAAAATAAATAAATAATCAAAATGAAAGACAAAACCACAGCAACACACAAGAATGGTCTAATGAAGCCCCGGGGAATAAGGACTTTGCAGCCACGTATCTCAGAAGATCCAGACTTTCTGAAAGTGGGTGCACATGGAGCTCTGAGGTTTTTTTTTTTTACCAGCGGGAACACGAAGTACAATTATTTGAGACGCCTGGTCAGTTAGTCATGACCGTCACTGGTTAATGATGGGTTTGGATGCACAGGCTTCCTGTTCATGGAGGTCTTGCCCTAGAAGATTTTCCTGTTTTGCAGATGAAATCGCCTCTGTGAGTGCCCGGGGGGGTGTGTGTGTTTTACAGAGAGCCGCACCCCCTCACTGGGTCCTGAAGAGCCGGACTTAGGGGACTGTGGGTTGCAAGATCTTGCCGGGTTCCAGCTCCATTATCCTAAGATGTAAAGAGCAGGACTCTGGGGCCTGCTGTTTGTGTTCAGCAGCAGCCCTCAGCCACCCTAGCATCTGATGCTTGGCTTCAGTGTATCTTCTCAGCAAGACCAGGCCTCTCAAGCATGTCAGCGAATTAATTAATAGAAGCGCCTTGACTATGAGCATATGAACTTTAACCAAGCCTAAGGAGATGTCTAGTGGCCCATTTCATTCCATCCAACCCCAAGGTCTGAAAATACAGCAGCAGCTAAAATAATAGCTGGAGTAGAAAACAATAAAGCCAACTGGTAACTAAAAATAAATTTAAAATACACTGGACAGTAAAACTACATATGGACAAAATAACAAAGAACACCTGGGTATTCGAATGTCTTAGTGCTCAGATACAAACGACAGCTTGGATTTCTCACATTCAGCCATAAAACTACAAATTGTCATGAATGCGGGTTTCTTTCTTGCGTGACATTCTACTTTGATTTACTTCTAGCAAGTCAAAGGCACTTTTTAAAAAATCAGATAAGGCCAGGCACGGTGACTCAAGCCTGTAATCCCAGGAATTTGCGAGGCCAAGGTGAGCAAATTGCCTGAGCCCGTGGTTCAAGAACAACTTGGGCAACTTGGAAATAATGCATCTCTACAATAAAAATCAAAAAAATTGCTGGGTGTGGTAGTGCACACCTGTAGTTCTGACTACTTGGAAGGCTGAAGCGGAAGGATTGCGGGAGCCCAGCAGGTCGACACTGGGGTGACCGTGAGCATGCCACTGCCCTCCAGCCTTGGAGACAGAGTGAGACTCCAACTCAAAAAAAAAAAAAATCAGATAACACCATCATCCAAATTCAGGCATGACCTTTAGGATGAACTAGAGAAGAGATGAAGAGGAAGAGAGATGAGAAGGTAAATCGAATGGAGTCAAGAAAAAAAATTATTCTGACTGAACATGCTTGCAAAGTGAACAAGCATCTTGACATATCAAGCCCTTTTTCCACTCTCTAGAAAAGTCATATTGACATCACCTCCCAGCTTGCTCTTCTCTCGAGTATTATTTGATATTTTCGTATTTACAAGAGTTTTCTTTTTGAAGCCATTGGATATAAAGCAGTTTACAAGAAAACACCAGCAGTCTTGTATAAAATTGTATAGGCCATCCAATGCTGGGAGACACCAGTGCTGGCTCTCACCCTGCAATTAACTCACTCAACAAGCCTGGAGCACGGCTCAGACCACTCTGGGCCTAACTCCCCAGATTTGTAAAATAAGGTGTTTAACCAGATGATTTCTTCTATCTTGAGCTCCGTCTGAGAATCCATGCAGTGTCATGACAAGGAATAAGGTGACTGGCATTTAGCAACGCTGGGCTTGAATTAAGATTTTGCTGTTTATGTTGTCACCTGTGCTAAGTCTTAATTTCCTTATTTCAGAGATAAGAATAATGCATGCGATACCATCTACTTAACAGAGTAGCTAGAAATATTAAGTAAGGATGTCTATAAAAGGCCTACCTGGACACTGGCATATACCAAGCCTTCAAAAACACCAGTTTATCCCATTAAGTCGTAGTAACATACTGCAGAAGAAATAGGATGGGCTCTGGCATAGGAAGCATAAGTAACTTTAAATTTAACAAGAACAAAAGTGATTTATTTGATTGCCATTTCTTCTGTTTACAAAAACAATACTGTTCACTGTAAGAATTTTAGACAATATCTTAAAGCACTCATTCTTTTGAGAAAAGATATCTGAAAAGTGAGGCAATATCTCTTCTAAAACATGATGCTTTTTGAGATTTAAACAAATGACCAGATGACTTGAACCTTTAGGACTGACAACTCTAAGTCTTCAAACCTCACAAATTACTCAATTAAGCAGCACAATGCAAAGTCATACAAAGTTCTCTCTTTTTGTGGCTCTGTTATTTTAAAAATGATTTCCTCCTGAGGAAACCATTACCCAGAATGTTTCTTCTGGACATCCCCTCCCACCACCACCACTGCTGCACTACCCGAGTTCCAGTCAGGAATCAGCAGCTGCTGTGGGTCTACAGTTGCCCTTCCCTTCTGCACCTGCCCTACCCAGCCCAGCAGAGATAATTTGCAGCAAGCAAGGGCTCAAATCAGGGAACCTGGCAGGTTTCCAAGGTCTTGATCGCTTGATAGTGAAAAGGATCCTGTCCTACTATTTGACATTCAATATGACTTATAGTTGATGGCAACGAAACAGCTCAAAAATTATTATGAAGAACACATCTGTGCTAGGGACGATGGGAAATAATGACGAGGAAAACAGAAAATGTCACTATGTTTTTGCAGCCCTGAGCTAGACTAGGACAGTTCCAGTACATTTTTATGATACCAAGAGCCAATTATAAATATTGTTCGCTCAGAAAAAGTAGTGAAATCCTTGCACACACTACAGCATGGATGAACTTTGAAAACATTATGTTAGCCGGGCTCGGTGGCTCAGCCTGTGATCCCATGTCTTTGGGAGGCTGAGGTGAGTGGATTGCCTGAGCCCGCGGGTTCGAGACCCACCTGGGCAACTTGGCAAGACTCATCTCTACAATAAATCAAAAATTAGCTGGACGTGGTAGCGCGTGCCTGTAGTTCCAGCTACTTGGAAGGCTGAGGCGGAAGGATCGCCGGAGCCCAGCAGGTCGAGGCTGCGGTGGCCGGAAGCAGCCACTGAACTCCAGTCTGGGTGACAGTGAGACTCCAACTTAAAAAAAAAAACAAAAACATTATGCTAAGTGAAATAAACCAGGACAGAAGGACAAATGTTGCATGATTACGTTGATATGAGATATCTAGAATAAGCAAGCAAATTAATAAAGGCAGAAAGTAGAGTAGAGGTTACTAGGAGCTTAGAGGAGGTTGGGGGAAGGAGGCGTTATTGTCTAATGAGGACAGAGTTTATTTTAGGAATGATGGAAAAGTCCTGGATACAGACAGTGTTGATGTACCTAATGCCACTGAATTGTACACTTTTAAATAGTTAAAATGACAAATATTGACCCAGCAAGCCCACTTCTGGTTTATTTGCCCAAGAGATCTGAAACTCAGTTTGTGGAAGAGATGTCTGCACTCCAATAGTCATTGCAGCATTATTCACAATAGCCAAGATAGAGAATCAACCAAAGTGTCCATCAACAGAAGAATAGATTTTTTTTTTTTTTT
>NW_007245728.1:164479-174162 GCF_000164805.1 Carlito syrichta
AGGCGGGTCTCGAACCCGCAGGCTCAGGCAATCCACTCACCTCAGCCTCCCAAAGGCGCAGGATTACAGGCTGAGCCACCGAGCCCGGCTAGAATTTTTTTTTTTTTTATGTAGTATATCTACACAAGGAAATGTTATATTCAGCCTTGAAGGAAATCCTGTCACAAACAATAACATGGATGGAATTGAAGAATATTATGCTGAATGAAATGAGTCAGGCACAGAAAGACAAATGCCACATGTTCTTACTCTCACGTGGAATCTAAAACAATAAACTGGAGAGTAAAATGGTAGTTACAGAGGCTGGGAGATGGGAAGGATGGGGAGATGATGGTCAAAGTGTACAAAATCTCAGAAGAGAAATGTGGTTTGGAGCCTTTTGTAGTTCTACTGCACAGTGTGGTGAATATACATAACAGAGTATTGTACATTTCAAAATTGCAGAATTTCAAATGTCCTTACCACAAAAAAAGTTGTGTTCAAGGTGATTGATATGTTAACTAGCCTGATTTAATTACTCTACATTGTATTAATAAATCATAGCATCGTTTTTGTACACCCTAAATTTTAAGTCATAAATTGTCAATTTATAATAATAAATAAGTAAATAAATACAGATTTAATTACAAATATTATATATGTCTTACCACAATTAAAAAAAAAAAAAGCAAGCCAGGCTCAGTGGCTCAGCCTGTAATCCTGCGCCTTGGGAGGCTGAGGTGAGTGGATTGCCTGAGCCCGCGGGTTCGAGACCTGCCTGGGCAACTTGGCGAGACCTCATCTCTACAATAAATCAAAAGATTAGCCGGGTGTGGTAGCGCGCACCTGTAGCTCCAGCTACTTGGAAGGCTGAGGCGGAAGGATCGCCGGAGCCCAGCAGGTCGAGGCTGCGGTGACCCGGAGCGGCCACTGCACTCCAGTCTGGGCGACAGAGTGAGACTCCAACTCAAAAAAAAAGGCAAAACAACAATGCACTGGTGGGGAAGGCATCTGCTAAATTCATTTTCTCAGAGAAATAAGCAGCTTTAAATCCAACTTAATCAGTACAAATCTGAACACCATGTATGGGTGTCCTACACAACAGCTTTAAGGGAATGGCCATTTTGGATAGGAAGGAGAGAGTAAATGATCAATGAAGAATTACTTTGACTGTCTTTGTACCTCTTTATTTAAAAAGTAATCTGGTCAAAATATGGCAAAATGTTACCTGTTCAAATTTATGGTTGTAAATATCTGTCACATCATTTTCTGTTCTAAATAGGTATATTTCTTGCACCTTCAGCTTCTTTCCTCAAATCTTCACCACCTCCTCCACTATCTTTGCTTTCTACGGACAACCTTGCTTCTTCCCAGAGAATACTGATGCAGTCAGAGGGTCCCCAGCCTCCCCCACCACAACCACCCCCCACCAGCATCTATACCCACATATTCTACCTTCCTGCCAATTACTATGGGGGGGAGCAAACTAAATCAAATTCCTTGCTTGAGCACTGGTAATCACTGCCTGTCACCAATTCAAAACTATCTCTGCAGAATTTTTGATTACCTATCTGCTCTGCTAGAATGTATTCTGCAGCCGGGCTTGGTGGCTCAGCCTGTAATCCCGTGCCTTTGGGAGGCTGAGGTGAGTGGATTGCCTGAGCCCGCGGGTTCGAGACCTGCCTGGGCAACTTGGCGAGACCTCATCTCTACAATAAATCAAAAATTAGCTGGGCGTGGTAGCATGTACCTGTAGTTCCAGCTACTTGGAAGGCTGAGGCTGAGGCGGAGCCCAGCAGGTCGAGGCTGCGGTGGTCGGGAGTGGCCACTGCACTCCAGTCTGGGTGACAGAGTGAGACTCCAACTCAAAAAAAAAAAAAAAAGAATGTATTCTGCATAAGTCCAGGGATTTTGTCTATATGGTTCCCAAATGTGGAGATCAGTTGCTGGCATATAGTAGACTCTCAATAGATGATTATGAAGTGAATGAATGCATTCCTTTTCTGTATTTTTAAAATATTGAAATATTTTAAAAATTAAATATTAGAATAGAAAAACAACTTGAATGCATGAAATATTTGGAATAAAGGATTCTGCCCTGTGATTCCATAAGCCATTTAAATGTCTCTGAAGTGCTAATATTTCAACATCCAAGCTGCATTTCCCGTAAGTCACCCACACACAAAATATTCTGGCATTCATATGTTCATGTTATTCCTTTAGACATAGGTCTGTGTCTCTTTTCATGATATAGTGTCTCTAGACCTCTGGACACCAATGAATTTATCTAGGAGGTCGCATTCCAAGCCCCAAAAAATGTGAAAGTGATTTTAGTAGACAAAATCAGTCATTCAGAATACAATGGGTTAAAAGCTGAATGCATTCTTTTAGACCGCAGAAATTCTCTGTGACTAATTGTGACATTAAATAACTTTATTCTAAATTACATGTGCTATGTTTCTCAAAATATTAAAGGAAATGTAGGCTTAAACAATAGGTTTTCTCGGTGTCTGAACTTCCTGTCATCAAAGCAGGAAATGAATTATTAAAGAATTTTTTTTCCTCTGACCTACTAGAGAACACTGAAATGATCAGTTGCATAATACTTGAAAACTTGTCAATGTTGACCTTTGGTGACACAAAAGATGAATAAGTGTGTGTTCCCAAGGAGGTCTCATTCAGCAAAATTGCACAGATATATTTTTGGTTTTATTTATTTTTCTTTTTTATTTTGGAGTCAGAGTCTCACTCTGTCAACCAAGCTGGAATGCAGTGGCACATTCAAGGCTACCGCAGCCTCAACCTACTGGGTTCAGGTGACCCTTCCGCTTCTGCCTTCCAAGTAGCTGGAACCACAGGCATGCACCACCACGCCCAGCTAATTTTTTGATTTACTGTAGATATGAGGTCTCACCACATTGCTCAGGCTGGTCTCGAATTCCTGAGCTCAGGCAATCCTCTCGTCTCCACCTCCCCAAGTGCTGTGATTATAGATGTGAACCACCGTGCCCGGCTGTCTTTATTTTTAAAATGTCCACTGTAATAAGTGACTTGATTTAAGTTTGAAACTCGATACCGTCTTTTATGAAACACTGTAAATTACTATTAAGAGTCTTTTTTAGCCTGAACATGAGCTAACAAACATTAAATTTTTCTTTTACATATTACATACTTTGACGTTACAGATAATTATTCCACTGTTCCTTAAACTCAATAAGCTCATATTTGGAAAAAGTTGTTTAAACATGTTTTACCTTTGGCTCATGATACACTGATGTTGTAGAAGCTGAATTGTTTGCATTTGGGGGTGAGGGTTAAGCTTTAAAATTAAAGAATGGGATTTCTCTTCTAGCCAAAATTATGTTCTATGACCTAATTTAGGGGAAAACCAGACCTAGGAGCAAGAACAGCTTGTTAAGACTCAAGAATTCTAATCATTTCTCTGGGCTTGTCATCAATCTAAAGATTTACGATTGCTTTCACTTCTCTGTGGATCAATCTCTACATCTAAAGAGTGGAATACTAAACTCACCATGTAAATGCCACCCAAGTTTGTTAGGTAGTGAATTTGGTGCCCCTCTGGTGTTTCTGCCGTACCTCAGGACAACACGAACATTCAGGACTGACGTCAAATTGGAAGTCTGTCATTGTTGGGCCACCAAATGGTTTATGTTCATGAACTTCCTTGTTCTTAGGACAAGAATGAGTAATTGTTTTCTATTTCTCTTTTATTCAAACAAGTATATTTATAAAAAAAGTGTCAAATATAACATTATTCATAGCATAAAGCAGACAGAGTGAGAGCCAGTTATTATAAAAGATATTAAGTTCCTCAGTAAGTTCCTTTTCAAACTTTCCTAATATTTGACCAAATGTTCATTGCTATATACCCAACTCAAATCAATGAGTCATAATAAATCTTTTAAAAGTTAGTTATTTTTTGTCAGCTACCACTAAAGTGGAAAAAATGTTTTTTATGAAGATGAGCTCCTTTTAATACACAAGTGATATCGAGTACTACAGATTAATAAATTAATATTAATTATAATACTGAATACTGAGAGAGATTTGTCTTAATATTTCATTATAAGGAAACTAAAACTCATATATATATAATGTTTTATATGTATATAAAACCCACTGTACATGTATGTGTATGTGGATAGATAGTGTTTGCTCTACAATGGTTTATTTTCAAGATAACTCTTTTTTAAACAATTACTAAAATTGTCTTTATTAATTTGTGTCTTATCTTGATGAAGACCATGGCTTATTAATTTTTATATTTCTTAAAATTAACAGAATCCTGGGGATACATTTGACTATAATAAATATTTCCTGGGTAAAAATATAGGCACACATTGTCATTGGCAAGTAATATTTAGAAATCTGTCCCCTTCTTTAGCACACGCTTTTTTTTTTTTTTTTTTTGAGTCAGAGCCCAGGTTGGAGTGCAATAGCACACTAATGGCCACCCCAGCATCAGTCTGCTGGGCTCTGGTGATCCTTCAGCCTCAGACTTCCAAGTAGCCAGAACTTCAGGCATGCACTACCACATCCAGCTAATTTTTTTGATATACTATAGAGACAAGATCTCACCAAGTTGCTCAGGCTGGTCTCAAACCCCTGGGCTCAGACAATTCTCTCGCCTCGGCCTCCCAAAGAGCTGGGATTACAGGCTTGTGCCACCGCACCTGGCCAAGCACCCAAGTTTTTACGTGCACAGGCGGAACATCATTTGATTTGGAAAACTTGGCCCTTAGTTTATTCCTTTAATATGGATTTGAGTTTTCTTCCCTTATAGGCCTCCTTTCTCAAGGCCATTCTCCAAGAAAATGTCCTTCCATCTGCACTGACTTTTTCCATTCACAGAGATGGCCTGGGAGTCTTAACAGGTGGCAAGGGCACAAAGATTGCCATTCACAAAGGGAAAGATGGGCCCAGGTCTCTGCTAAACAGAAACTATCCTCCATGTACTAGAGGAAGCGTTGATTCCTGAAGAATGAGAATGGAATGTGGAAACCACCCGAAAAGAGGGCAGCATCTTACAGGACAAGAATGTGCAACTGCATTTTCTCTGCAGCCAGAAAAAATGAATAAAGCAAGTTCTGGTCTTCGTTACCAATGCTTACAAGAAATACTATTCAGAGTGATCATTAAAAAACCCAGTGGCTCACGTTGCGCTACTTGGGATTAAAACTGATCACTTAACTCTTCTCCAAACCTTTTTTTTTTTTTTGAGTTGGAGTCTCACTCTGTCACCCAGATTGGAGTGCAGTGGCCGCTCCCGGCCACCACAGCCTCCACCTGCTGGGCTCCAGCAATCCTTCCGCCTCAGCCTTCCAAATAGCTAGAACTACAGGCGTGCGCTACCACGCCCAGCTAATTTTTGATTTATTGTGGAAATGAGGTCTCGCCAAGTTGCCCAGGTGGGTCTCGAACCCGCGGGCTCAGGCAATTCACTCCCCCAAAGCATGGGATTACAGGCTGAGCCACCAAGCCTGGCTTCTCCAAATCCTTTTAGAGATAGATGCCTTTATGATTTACCACATCTCACTAAACGGGAAATAATTTAGATATGTCTACCCTGGAAACATTATGATCAAAAGAATCAATAATAGCCCGGCACGGTGGATCACGCCTGTAATCCCAGCACTTTGGGAGACTGAGACGAGAGGATTGCCTGAGCCCAGGAGTTCAAGACCAGACTGGGCAACTTGGTGAGAACACCTCTCTACAATAAATAAATAAATAAATTAGCAGGCCCACGGTGATGTGAGTCTGTAGTTCCAGTGACTCGGAAGACTGAGGAGAAACCCTGAGCCCAGGTTGAGGCTGTGGTGGCTGTGAGCATGCTACTGCACTCCAGCCTGGGCAGCAGAGTGAGACTCAGACTCAGGAGAAAAAAAAAAGGAAGAATAAATAATGAGGGAAATGTAGACTTGGGAACATGCCAGAGTTTTATTCACTCCTTTTTTTTTTTGAGTTGGAGTCTCACTCTGTCACCACACTGGAGTGCAGTGGCCGCTCCTGGCCACTGCAGCCTCGACCTGCTGGGCTCCAGCGATCCTTCCACCTCAGCCTTCCAAGTAGCTGGAACTACAGGCGCGCACTATCACTCCCGGCTTATTTTGATTTATTGTAGAGATGAGGTCTCGCCAAGTTGCCCAGGCAGGTCTCAAACCCACAGACTCAGGCAATCTACTCACCTCAGCCTCCCAAAGGCGCAGGATTACAGGCTGAGCCACCGAGCCTGGCTCTATTCACTCCTTTTTAAAAAGAACATAAAGAAAAAGGAGAAGAGAGAGAGGCTTTTTATTTAAAAACATGGGTCTCAGTCTAAATTCAGGTTATCAATCTCGTGGTTTGCTAGGAGTTCCAGAGGCAGATTTTCTAGTTACCATCGACACTTAAAGGTCACACACTTCCTTGGTACCACTCCTGTCTCTGAAGTTTCACCTAAGGTTATTTTTTTAGTGAGTGTAAATCTCACATACCCCGCCCAGATTGCCTCTCAAACAATCCTTGGGTCCCTCCTTTTCTGCTTTTGCCTAGAGAGCAAAGTACCCTCTATGGGGTTCAGGAGGAGAGAAATTCTGCTACTCCGTTGAGAGACAAACCTAATGCAAAATCTGTAGTAGGATTTTCCCTCTTGGTTTATATATTAGCCATGGTTTTAGGATCAGGAGACGCTGTTCATCTAGCTGGTTTGGGTTTTTTTGTTTTTGTTTTTGTTTATTTGTTTTGTGAGTTGGAGTCTCACTCTGTCACCCAGGCTGGAGTGCAGTCGCACGCTCACAGCCACTGCAGCCTCCACTTGCTGTGCTCAGGCAATCCTTCCACCTCAGCCTTCCAAGTAGCTGGAACTACAGGTGTGTGCCACCATGCCCGGCTAATTTTTTTTATTTATTCTAGAGACGAGGTCTCACCAAGTGGCCCAGGTTGCTCTCGAACCCCCAGATTCAGGCAATTCTCTTGCCTCAGCCTCCCAAAGTTCTGGGATTACAGGTTTGAGCCCATCATGCCCAGCCCACTCCAGCTGTTTTTAATGGCTTTCCTGGAAGTGTTATGTGTGCAATCCATTGCCCGGTTGGACTTCAGTTTCAATGAAGGAAAGTTTGTAAAGAGTATTTAAAATCAACATCCTGGGGAAACTAACAAAATGCTCTGTTATCTGATTTCTTTCCACCTATGGTTCAATGCACTGCTAATGGTTTCCAGCTGAAAAAAGCAAATTCATTTAGAAAGATGTTTTGTAATACAAGTAAGAGACCTAATGTTCTTAAGAACACACCAGTTCATTAGAAGTCTGTGTGATTTCATCTAAGAATTGCCAGTCAGAAGTTCTAAATATAATGAACAAGTACTTTATTTTACTTGAAGTGGCCGATGCTAGACCATTAATCCACAAACGGGGTTTCACATACATACCCCACAGTGAACACTTCTGCTGGAGATAAGGGGTAAGTGAGCACAGATACTTCTGTGGTAATAACATCATTTCATATGAGAGATGCCCCCCATATTCACACTCATTCTCCATGTTCATACTCTCTGCCTCAAGAAACCTCTCCTTTTACAAAGAAGGGGTCCTCTCTTTTATGCTGGTGCATTTCTCCAAGGTCCAAAGACTTCAATTAGAACTATGGGTTTTGGCCAGGCGTGGTGGTTAACGCCTGTAACCTGAGCACTTTGGGAGGCCAAGGCAAGAAGATGGCTTGAACCCGGGGGTTCCAGACCAACCTGGGCAACTTGGCGAGCCCTTGGCTCTACAATAAATCAAGAAAAATTAGTCAGATGTAGGGGCACATCCCTGTGGTTCCAGCTACTTGGAAGGCTGAGGTGGAAGGATTGCCTGAGCCCAGCAGGTCGAGGCTACAGTGCCATTGCACTTCAGCCTGGGCAACAGAGTGAAACTCTGACTCAAAAAAAAAAAAAAAAAAAAACTATGGGTTTTGAGGGAGTCTAATTTAATTCAATTCAGACTAAAGCACGAAATTAGCACCAGGGTGTTTGGACTAAAGTCAGGATGGTCTGAATTCAGATGTGTGATAGATCAGATGAGTGGGGATGACTTTTTCTTTTTCGTACCCTCAAACAATAAATAACTCTCTGAGGAGACACTCCTGCAAGCAAAAACAGAGGAAGGGCCAAACTGAAGATGTATTTAATGCAATCTAATAAGAGATATATTTTAAAGTATTATGAAATATGACTTCTGTTCATGAACTTGAAACCTGATTTTTTAATAGTTAACGTATATTCTAATCTCTCTTTGTGCTTTTGAGTCAATTTCCCTTAGGCTGTTTGGTACATTAATAATTGGACCATAGACCATTGTAAAGTTTAATGTTCTGGTAATATAATTATGCTTTGAAGTAACTGGGTAAGCTGTTAACAGCTCAGAGGAGTCTAGACATTTTAACTATATCTAATCAGGGGCATGATTTTATTTCTCTTCAAAAAGTAATGCCACCCTACATTTACATTGAAATATATAATTCTTAAGAATTTTTACCCGATGTAATCCTGTTTGATGCTCATAACACTCTTGCCTGGTGGTCAGGGTCTTATCCTGTTAAGAATATTGAGGTTCAGCCGGGCTTGGTGGCTCAGCCTGTCATCCCACGCCTTTGGGAGGCTGAGGTTGAGTGGATGGCCTGAGCCCGCGGGTTCGAGACCCACCTGGGCAGCGAGACCTCATCTCTACAATAAGTCAAAAAATCAGCCAGGCGTGGTAGCGCATGCCTGTAATTCCGGTTACTCGGAAGGCTGAGGCAGAAGGATCGCCGCAGCCCAGCAGGTCGAGGCTGCGGTGGCCGGGAGCGGCCACTGCACTCCAGTCTGGGCGACAGAGTGAGACTCCAACTCAAAAAAAAAAAAGAATATTGAGGTTCAGATTTGAACGCGTGGAGTTTGCACCAAACCCAGATCTTGCAACTCCCGGTCCAGTGCAATTACCAAATTGATTCTCCCAGTTCAATGAAACACTTTTTTCCTTTCTAGGTAGCTTATTTTGAGGCTATGCTTCATCCTTATAAGAAAATCTACTCTATCCCCCCCAAAAGATAGGATACTAGGCAACAAAATATATTAACACTAATATTATTGATAATGAAAAACTTACAACCAATAGGTAATCGTTTTAACCCATTTTAAAAATACAAATTTTGGTAAGTAATTTGAGAATATAACAATTTGGGTTGTTATCCAATACTCCTATGACATCACTGTATTCTTTGAGATTTAGAACAATACCCTATTGTACTAAAATGGGATGGGGGTGACAGTCACAGGACTGTGTAAAATTACTAAGACTCATCAAATTTAAAATGGGTAAAATGTATGGCTCATAAATTATGCTTCAATGAAACTGCTAAAGCCACGTACCCACTGTTATGGGCTAAATTCTAAATTTTATATGTTGACCTCTCAACCCCCAGTACCTCAGGATATGACTGTATATTTAGAGACAGGGTATTTGAAGAGGTGGTGGAATTAAAATGAGGTCATCAGGATGGGCCCTGATTCAATATGACTGGCATCCTTATCAAAAGATATTTGGAGGCCCAGAAGTTGGCTACCTACAAGCCAAGGAGAGAGAGGCCTCAGAAGAACTCAACTCTCTACACCTTTCTCTCAGACATCTAACCTCCAGAATGGCGAGAAAACAAATTTCTTTTTTTGGGGGGGGGGGGTTGGGG
>NW_007245728.1:174226-183148 GCF_000164805.1 Carlito syrichta
TTCCTCGCCCGGCTGATTTTTTGATTGATTGTAGAGATGAGGTCTCGCTGCCCAGGTGGGTCTCGAACCCGCGGGCTCAGGCCATCCACTCACCTCAGCCTCCCAAAGGCGCGGGATGACAGGCTGAGCCACCGAGCCCGGCGAGAAAACAAATTTCTGTGCTTCAAGCCACTCAGTCTGTAGTCCTTTGTTATGGCAGCCCTAGCAAATTGATACACCACTACACACACACACACACACACACACACACACACACACACACATATGCACGCGCACATAAACAAAGATAATACTATGCTACTTAACACATACATATGTGAAAGCCTGCCTTCATGAGTAGCAGATGATTTTTCCTTCTCCTTTCACTCACCAAACTTTTTTACTCATCAAACCTCTTTATGCTTAAAGTCTCATTATTTCTGTTCCCATGCTAATTATTATAGACTTTAGTGATGAACTATGAACATTGAACATATAACATAAAAGAGCTACATAGCTCTATCAGCTACATAGCTCAAATCTATAAAAATAGAAATAAATCATGTCCTGTGGTAAAGAATGACTTATCCAAAGTCTCCACAGACTTTGGTAGATACTGTGACACTGGGAGCCAATATCTGGGCGTCAGTGTCCTTACTAAACACTTCAGTGTGGGTGGCACAGACAGCTGTGCCCAAGAAAGGAAAATGAAATTCTTGTAACTGTGACTAAACAAATGATGTAGGGTTCACAGAATTAGAAAGCATAAGAATCATACAATAAAGCAAATGTTATTTGTTATGTTTCTTAACAGTAAAAAATGTCCCTTGTTTCAATTCCCTTCTTCATTTGTACCACAGAGACATGGTGTGGTACAGTGAGAACCTGAAATGACAGAAAAACATTGAGGTTAAGTATTGTTTTTAGTCAGATGAGTTCCGACATGGGCAGCAAGGAAGTTTTTTTTTTTGTTTGTTTGTTTTTTTTTTGAGTTGGAGACTAGCTGTTGCCCAGACTGGAGTGCAGTGGCCACTCCCGGCCACCGCAGCCTCGACCTGCTGGGCTCCGGCGATCCTTCCGCCTCAGCCTTCCGAGTAGCTGGAATTACAGGCGCACGCTACAACCCCCGGCTGATTTTTTGATTTATTGTAGAGATGAGGTCTCGCTGCCCAGGCGGGTCTTGAACCCGTGGGCTCAGGCAATCCACTCACCTCAGCCTCCCAAAGGCACGGGATTACAGGCTGAGCCACCAAGCCCAGCAAGGAAGTTTTAAACATTGGCAGGCAATGGGAGCTTTTTTTTGAATTGGAGTCTCACTCTGTCATCCAGACTGCCTTAACCTGCTGGGCTCCAGCAATCCTTCCGCCTCAGCCTTCGGGGTAGCCGGAATTACAGGCATGCTCTACCATGCCCGGCTGATTTTTTTAATTTAATGTAGAGATGAGGTCTCACCAAGTTGCCCAGTCGGGTCTCGAACCTGCGGGCTCAGGCAATCCACTCACCCTAGAGGTCCATCTCCAAGCTTTATTGACAAGTAGCAATGCCAATGTGTGTTGCTGTGTTCCACTTGTAACATTTCACAGGACTTTATTTATTTATTTATGTTGAAATCACTATTGCCAATGAAAATCTAACCTGATATAAACAGGAATAAAAGTTCTAAGAACCATCTTAAAATCACAAGTATCATCCCCCAGTTCTAACAAAATAAACTTTCCTCTGGAGGTTAGGAAAGAAAAACGGATGAAACCGGATGCTTTGTAGGGAAAAGATGACAGCTAATCCAATAAAAAGTTGGATGGTGTTCCAGAAGCCAGAACTCTGTAGCACTTCTATTTGTTTTACTTTTCCTTTATGCCTGTATATCAACTGTTCAACCTATCCTTTTATAAAGTCTACAGAATTGATGGCCAAGAAACCATCTGCCTCTCAAAACAATCATTAGTAAGTCCCCTATGTTTAAAGATGCCACCTCACAGTAGAAGCTCCCAAAACTCAGCTCTCTTTCATCTTATTTTCTCTGGATTGACAATATTTAATAGCTACCAGTCAGAGCTACCATTAAAGTACTCAAGTTCTAAAATCTTGGTTTTTCAACTTACATTTCCTAATGTTAGCTAGCCTAGAGAGAGAGAGGGAGAGAAAGAGAATGTGAATGTGTGTGTCCGTGTGTGTGCCAGGGTCTCACTCTGTCATCCAGGTTGGAGTGCAGCATCACAATCATGGCTCACTGCAGCCTCGACCTTTGGGCTCAAGCACTCTTTCCCCCTCAGCCTCCCGAGTAGCTGGGACTACAAGCACATGCCACCATTGCCGGCTAACTCTTTTATTATTGTAGAGTCGAGGTCTCACTATATTGCCCAGGCTGATCTCAAACTTCTGGGCTCAAGACATCCAGTGCTGGAATGACAGATGTGAACCACCATGCCTAGCCTAAAATTTATAGTTAACTTATCTCCACAGAAGCAATCTGCATTTCCAAGAACGTGGCAGAGCAAAAATCATCTAACTGTACAGCATTGTTTATGTAATCCCTTTCCCTCTCAGAGGCTTTTTCAAACCTTGTGATCATCTAGACCAACAAACACCAGCTCAGTGCTGACAAGTTAAGACCACAAAATAAAAAAGCAAAATGTTATATTGGGCATTAGGCAGGGAGCGGTGACTCACGCCTGTAAGACTATCATTTTGGGAGGCAGAGGTGAGAGGATTGCCTGAGCCCAGGAGTTCAAGACCAGCCTGGACAACTTGACAAGACCTCATCTCTACAATAAGCCAAAAATGGTAGGTGGCATGAGCCTGTGGTTCCAGCCACTTGGAAGCCTGAGACAAAGGATCGCCTGAGCCCAGTAGGTTGAGACTGTGGTGGCTGTGGACATGCCACTGTACTCCAGCCAGGGTGACAGAGTGAGATCCAATTCAACAATAAATAAATACATACATACACAAATCAGGCATTAGACTAAATGTTACTTTGCTTCAGGGTAAATATCACCAATGGGCAAATATCTAAGACTTTATCATCGTGTAGGTTAAGTTTCCGTTTTGGCTGCAATGCAGTGTAAATAAAGGGCCCTGTCTCGCCTGTCTGCCTTATGTCATCATGTTGACATGAAGGGGACCTATTTCAATGAAAATACTGGTTCACCACTTCAAAGCATATACTTATAAACACAAATTTTTTTTTTTTTTTCTGAGACAGGGTCTGGCTCTGTCAGCCAGGCTGGAGTGCAGTGGTCCACTCATAGCTTACTGCAGCCTCAACCTCCTGGACTCAAGTGATCCTCCTGCCTCTACCTACTAAGTAGCTAGGACTATAGGCATGCACCACCATGCCCAGCTAATTTTTTTTTTAATTCTATTTTTTTGTAGGGAGGAGATCTCCCTGTGTGACCCAGGCTGGCCTCAAACTCTTGGCCTCAAGCAATGCTTCCACCTCCGCCTCCCAAAGCACTAAGAATACAGGCATGGGCCAGGCTCGGTGGCTCAGCCTGTAATCCCAGCACTTTGGGAGGCCGAGGTGAGTGAATGCCTGAGTCCATGGGTTCGAGACCTACCGGGGCAACTTGGCGAGACCTCGTCTCTACAATAAATCAAAAATTAGCTGGGCATGGTAGCGCACACCTGTAGTTCCGGCTACTTGGAAGGCTGAGGCAGAAAGATCGCCAGAGTTCAACAGGTGAAGGCTGCGGTGGCCGGGAGCTGCCACTGCACTCCAGTCTGGGCAACAGAGTGAGACTCCACTTAAAAAAAAAAAAAGGATGCAGGCATGAGCTACTGCACCAAGTCATCATGCTTTGATTATAGCTATCGCATATAAAAATATTGTCTTTGTTTCAAAATAAGAAACCACAAAATAAGGTTTTTGATCTTTAAAGTTTTGGTAAATAAGCATCAAAACAACTTGGAGAGCATTCAATGACAAGGACACACAGTGTCTATAACTACTAGCCAAAAACAAAACTGAGTATTAAGTATCTTTGAAGTTGAACTTGGAGATGAAGGAAAATACAGAAACAAATTATGAAAAGTAATATCTGCAGGTATGACAATGTAGGATGCATCTGGGCAGAGTTTAATTTACTGGAGTTAAAAATGCCATGAACCAGCGGGGCTCGGTGGCTCAGCCTGTAATCCCAGCAATTTGGGAGGCCGAGGCAAATAGATTGCTTGAGCCTGCAAGTTTGAGACCAGTCCGGGCACCTTGGTGAGACCTCGTCTCTACAATAAATCAAAAATTAGCTGGGCATAGTAGTGTGCACCTATAGTTCCAGCTACTTGGAAGGTTAAGGTAGAAGGATTGCTGGAGCCCAGCAGGTTGAGGCTGTGGTGACCGGGAGCGGCCACTGCACTCCAGTCTGGGCAAGAGAGTGAGACTCCAAGTAAAAAAAAAAAAAAATGCAGTGAAGCATTATAAAATGTCTATATTCAAAATAAAAAAATTCTTGCTTCATTTAAAGAGAAGTTTATCGGCTATATTTTAGTAAACCCTGAACTGGAGAATCTATGAATGTCACTCTTCCAACAGGAAGCTTCTTGGGTTTATTCCTACTGTATTGCAGACCAATCACTATAAATCATTTAGGAAAAGCGTCAATGCTCACAGTATTTCTATCTCCCTATTTTACTCACTCTACTAGTTTCCCAAGGCTGCTGTAACAAAGTACCACAAATGTGATGGACTAAACCAACAGAAATCTATCCCCAACCACATTGAGATACCACCTAACCCCTGTAAGAATGACCATCATTAATAAAACAAACAACAACAGATGCTGGCTAGGATGTGGAGAAAAAGGAATGTTTCTACACTGCTGGTGGAATGCAAACTAGTGCAACCTCTTTGGAAGACAGTGTGGCAATTCCTGAAAGTAGTAGAAATTGACCTTCCATAGAACCCAGCAATTCTCCTATTGGGAATATACCCAGAGGAACTCAGATCATTCTACAAAAAAGATACCTGCACACATATGTTTGTTGCAGCTCTATTCATAATAGCAAAAACATGGAACCAACCATGTTGCCCATCAAAGCTGGACTGAATTAAAAAAATGTGGTAGCCAGGCTCGGTGGCTTAGCCTGTAATCCCACGCCTTTGGGAGGCTGAGGTGAGTGGATTGCCTGAGCCCACAGTTCGAGACCCGCCTGGGCAGCAAGACCTCATCTCTACAATAAATCAAAAAATCAGCCGGGCGTGGTAGCACATGCCTGTAGTTCCGGCTACTCGGAAAGCTGAGGCGGAAGGATCGCCGGAGCCCAGCGGCTCAAGGCTGCGGTGGCCGGGACCGGCCACTGCACTCCAGTCTGGGCGAGAGAGTGAGACTCCAACTAAAAAAAAAAAAAAATGTGGTACATAGATACAATGGAACATTATGCAGCCATAAAGAAGGACAAATATATGGACTTTGCAGCAATTTGAATGGATTTGGAGTCGATCATACTCAGTGATTTATCACAGAAACAACGAACAGAGTTCCATATGTTCTCACTCATAGATGGAACTTGAACAATCATAATGCTATAAGAAAGCGATCGGCAGTAGTGGGAAACTGTTGGGGGAGGGGGGTGGGATTGGCAGTTGAGGGAAACTGCTAGGGGAGGGAGGAGCATACCTCATATCAAGGGTACCTGCATGATCAATGTTTATATATCTAACCCTGAAACGTACCCCACATCTTTATAATAAAAATATTTTTTAAAAAAGGGAGAAACTCGGCAAAATAAGTTTAAAAAAAAAAGAAATCTGTCCTCTCACACAATTCCAGAGGCCAGAAGGCTGAAACCAAGATGTTGGCAGGATCCTACCTTTGTGGAAGGTGCTGCCGGCGCAGTGGCTCCAGCCTGTAATCCCAGCACTTTGGGAGGCTGAGGCAAGAGGATTGCCTGAGCCCACAGGTTCAAGACCAGCCCAGGCAACTTGGCAAAACCTCGTCTCTACAATAAAAATCAAATCATAGGCCAGGTGTGGCAGCACGCACCTGTAGTTCTGGCTACTCAGAAGGCTGAGGCGGAAGGCTCTCCAGAGCCCAGCAGGTTGAGGCTGAGGTGGCCATGAGGGTGCCACTGCACTCGAGCAAGAATCATCCCCTGCCTCTCTTCTAGTGTCTGGTAGCTGGCAGCATTGTGGACTCTTCACTCCAGTGTCTGTCTCCATTGTCACATGGTGTTCTTTCTGTGTGTGTGAATCTTTGTGTATCTTTTAAAAAGCACAAGTTTGCCAGGCGTGGTGGCCCATGTCTGTAATCCCGAGGCAGGACAACTGCTTGAGCCCAGAAGTTTAAGAACAACCTAGGTAACACAGCGAGACCTCATAAATAAAAAAAAAAAAATTAAGGTCAGGCATGGTGGCTCACGTCTATAATCCCAGCATTTTGGGAGGCCGAGATGAGAGGATTGCCTGAACCTACAGGTTCGAGACCAACCCTGGCAACTTGATGAGACCTCATCTCTACAATAAATCAAAAAATTAGCTGGGCGTGGTGGCCCGTGCCTGTAGTTCCAGTTACTAGGAAGGCTGAGGTGGAAGGACCGCCTGAGCCCAGTAGGTCGAGACTGTGGTGACTGGGAGCATGCCACTGCCCTCCAACCTGGGTGACAGAGTGGTGAGACTCCAACTAAAAAAAAAAAAAAAAAATTAGCCAGGCATGGTGGTATACACCTGTAGACCAGCTACTAGGGAAGCTGAAGCAGAAGGATCACCTGAGTCCAGGAGGCCGAGGCTGCGATAAGCCATGATCATGCCTCCAGCCTGGGTAACAGAGTGAGACTCTGACTCAAAAAAAAAAAAAAAAAAAGACGCAAGTCTCAGTGTGACCCCCATCTTAAACTGATGATATCTGCAAAGACCCTATTTCCAAATCAGGTCATCTTCTGAGCTCCCAGGTAATCATGAATGTGGGAGATGCTATTCAACCCAGTATACAAACCAATGACAAAAATATTTTTAAAATCCTGTTATCTTCTGAGAATCCACAATTTCTTTTTTTTTTTTTTTTTTTTTTTTTTTTTTGAGTTGGAGTCTCACTCTGTTGCCCAGACTGGAGTGCAGTGGCCACTCCCGGCCACCGCAGCCTCGACCTGGTGAGCTCCGGCGATCCTTCTGCCTCAGTCTTCCAAGTAGCTGGAACTACAGGCGCGCTACCACGCCCGGCTAATTTTTGATTTATTGTAGAGATGAGGTCTCACCAAGTTGCCCATGTGGGTCTCGAACCCACAGGCTCAGGCAATCCACTCACCTCAGTCTCCCAAAGGCGCAGGATTACAGGCTGAGCCACCGAGCCTGGCAGAATCCACAATTTCTAAACACGTATGCTGTGTTGAGAGTCCACAACCAACAACTCCAAATCATCCTTTTAAAGTTTCTTAGGCCAAGTGTAGTGGCTCAAGTCTGTAATCCCAGCACTTTGGGAGGCCAAGATGAGAGAATTGCCTGAGCCCGCGGGTTCGAGACTAGCCTGGGCAACTTGGTGAGACCTTATCTCTACAATAAATCAAAAAAGTTGCTGGGCATGGTGGTGCATGCCTATAGTTCCAGCAACTTGGAAGGATCACCTGAGCCCAACAGGTCAAGGTTGTGGTGGCCGTGAGAGTGCCACTGCACTCCAGCCTGGATGACAGAGTGAGAATCCAATTCAAAAAAATTAAAGTTTCTTGATCCTCAAATGACTGAAATTGTGTCTAAGCATCAGGCAACATCTCCTGCTCTGGGTACAAAAAATTGTTGTTCTTTACTTCCTGATTTCTTTCTTTTTTTAATCTTTTTTTTTTTAAACCAAGATAGTTCCTTGTTTTTTGTTTTGTTTGTTTAAAAATAATCTTCAAACTGCTGGAGAATACCATCATACCTGGGCATCTTTTTGAAGTAAGACCTACAGGCACATGCTTTATGACTCCCTCTTTAGTTAAAAAAATTGATTGAATTTTCTCTCATGTATCCTGTCTTTCTTAAACAAATTTACAATGCTTAGTGGCTTCAGGTAAATAATATTATGAGAGACAAATGCAAGTTATCATTTTTTAAAATTTTTGTGTGTGTGTCAGGGTCTCAGTCTGTCACTCAGGGTGGAGTACAGTGGCACAATCACAGCTCACCACAGCCTCGACCTCTTAGACTCAGATGATCCTCCCACCTCAGCCTCTGAGCAGCTGGGACTACAAGCACACACCACCAAGCATGGCTAATTTTTTTTATTTTTTTGTAGAGAAATATCAGTTTGTTGCCTAGGCTGGCCTCAAACTCCTGGGCTCAAGGAACCCTCTTGCCTAGGTCTCCTAGGATTACAAGCGTGAGTCACCGTACCCAGCTTGGCATCGTTATTTAAAAATTTTTTTAAAGTCATTAAAAATTTTTTAAAAGAGTTAAAATACAAGTTTGAAGAAGTCTACTCACTGATTTAACATCAATCTCAGACATTTTATATCAGAGATTGAATTGACAATCCTGCTTACATGAGGAGAAGAAAAAGCTTCATATTTGAGGTCTTTGTTGAAATTACCTGAGTTTCATACTTGAAATTGAAGAAATTTTTTTATTTACCCAAAAATGGGACATTTTGTACGCTTTTAAATGTTAACATTCATTTTATGGAAGTTCAGACTCTTGAACCTTCTGTGCTCTTGTGCCCACATAAGTTCCTTAAAGAGGTTTTAGTTCTGAAAAAGGAAGGATTATTCTAAGTCACACCCAAACCTCTAATTTCTCATCTCACTCAAGTCTTTGGAGAGGAAGTCTTGATTAGGTCAGCTCCAACTTTTCACTGAGGACCAGCAATTATATGCAGAGAAGGAACAAGGAAACCAAGCAACACACCCATGGTGTTTACATTAAACTTTTTTTTTTTTTTTTTTTTGAGTTGGAGTCTCACTCCGTCACCCAGACTGGAGTGCAGTGGCCGCTCCCGGCCACCGCAGCCTCGACCTGCTGGGCTCCGGCGATCCTTCCGC
>NW_007245728.1:183168-204614 GCF_000164805.1 Carlito syrichta
GCCCAGGCAGGTCTCGAACCCATGGGCTCAGGCAATCCACTCACCTCTGCCTCCCAAAGGCGCGGGATTACAGGCTGAGCCACTGAGCCCGGCTTGTATTAAACTTTCAACGGTCAACTGCTTGGATTCTATCTGTGGCCTGAGTGACTATTTGAAAGCAACATATAGAAATACTTTTTCCACCTAATTTTAAAGCTGTGCTTGTATATAGTGAGCAAGAAGACAGTAATCTGTGCACAGATAGAACCTTCCAGGAGCAGTCTCTTTATAAGTTTTACCAATCTTCATACCTGAAATATACAGACTTTCTTTCTTAGTTTTCTTGCCTATAGAAACCAAGATAATTACAGCAGTTCTTTCTACCTGAAAACGCTCCCTCGCTGACACATGGTAAGTCTTTATAAAAAACAAAGGAAAAGTCAGGCGTGGTGGCTCCTATAATTCCAGCACCTTGGGAGGCGGAGGTGAGAGGATTGCCTGAGCCCACGGGTTTGAGATCAGCCTGGGCAACTTGGCGAGACCTCATCTCTACAATAAATCAAAAAACTAGCCAGGCATGGTGGCACATTCTTGTAGTTCCAGCTACTTGGAAGACTGAGGCAGAAGGATCACTTGAGCCCAGCAGGTGGTCATGAGTGTGCCACTGGACTCCAGCCTGGGCGACATAGTCAGATTCCTTCTCAAAGAAAGGAAAACTTGATTAACTTTCTTAATCTTTGGTGCTTAAATCATCACTGAAATTTCTCATCAGCCCTTCTAAAACCTTCATTTCAGTAACAGAACACTAATAATATCATCTAATAATATATTGGGAAATATCATGCATTTAAAACTGTTATTTAGCCGGGCTCAGTGGTTCAGCCTGTAATCCCGCGCCTTTGAGAGGCTGAGGTGAGTGGATGGCCTGAGCCCGCGGGTTCGAGACCCGCCTGGGCAGGCGAGACCTCATCTCTACAATAAAATCAAAAAATTAGCTGGGCGTGGTAGCGTACACCTGGAATTCCAGCTACTCGGAAGGCTGAGGCGGAAGGATTGCTGGAGCCCAGCAGGTTGAGGCTGCGGTGCGGCCAGTGCACTCCAGTCTGGGCGACGGAGTGAGACTCCAACTCGAAAAAAAGAAAAAAAAACTGTTATTTTTCATTTGCCAATCATTCACATTAAATCATGTGGGTCAGCCAGGCACGGTGGCTCACGCCTGTAATCGCAACACTTTTGGAGGCTGAGGCAAGAGGATTGCTGGAGGTCAGGAGTTAAGTCCAGCCTGGGCAATATAGTAAGACTCTGTTGCTACAAAAAAATGTATGAAATTTAGCCGAATCTGGTGGCTTGCACCTGTAGTCCTAGATACTTGGGAGGCTGAGGTGGGAGCATTGCTTGACCCTAGGAGATCCAGGCTGCGGTGAGCTGTGATTGCACCACTGCACTCCATCCTGGGAAACACGGTGAGA
Source organism: Carlito syrichta (assembly GCF_000164805.1). Classification (NCBI taxonomy): domain Eukaryota; kingdom Metazoa; phylum Chordata; class Mammalia; order Primates; family Tarsiidae; genus Carlito; species Carlito syrichta. Next base: position 184,617 of record NW_007245728.1, read on the forward strand.
AAATGTCTTGAAAAATGAAATAAAAGAAAATATATGTTTTTAAAAAACAAGTGGGTTATGACACGTACAATGTAAATGGCCAGGACTGAGGTAGGCTGGATTTCATTTTCATCCACTCCCAAAATAGAGTTTAATTTTACATTTTGCTAAATCAACAACACACCTGCTGTGTGATAGCAACTTTTACTTTGTTATGTATATGTATGTGATTATATGTATATATTTTTTCATGTATATGAATGTAAACTAGGGGAGCCTAAAAAAAAATGGAAATATCTTTTTTGGAGGGTAGGCCCGTGTAGTATAGGCTTTCTTCTCTAGGTAAGTGTTCTAGGAACTCATCAGCATCAGTGTGCCACCTAGCATTGTGAGAGGCTGCATTCAGCTTCAGTGAATTTTTTTTGGAGTTCCAGCTACTTGGAAGGCTGAGGCAGAAGGATCGCCGGAGCCCAGCAGATCGAGGCTATGGGGGCTGGGAGCGTGCCCCTGCACTCTAGCCTGGGTGACAGAGTGAGACTCCAATTCATAAATAAATAAATACACAATTATTTATAAATAAATTCCAAGTTTTTTTAGTCCCCTTGTGTATATATATATATGTATACATATATATAAAAAATATGTGTGTATATGTATATATATTTCCACATATATGTGTGTATATACATATATAGGTGGAAAAGGATAAACATAACCTGAAAAATGGCTGTTGTATTTTAACATATTTTTCTCTGTTATACAAATCCACATCACCAAAAAATCTTTTTTAAATATTTTGCCAACCAAAACTTAGTCATTATTTTTCACTGCTTCTCATCCAAATCATTTACTTTTTTTATGGCAAAAGATAGCAAGCATTTATTGAGACCCAGCACCCAAATGCATGGGATCTGGGGAAACAAAGAAGAAAGAGAAAAAAATCTACTTCTCCCCACCCCACCTTCACTCCCTTGGCCACACTCAGCATCTCGGCTCTATCCAGGATCGACCCAACCCCAAAATTTTAAATTTTGCTCTCAACCTCCTGCATCTACTCTCTTCTTCAGTTTCATCCAGACTTCTAAGTACTTGAGGCCATTCTCTCCTGTCCACCAGCCATAAGCACTCTTTTCCTCAACCACCATCGACATGGTAGTTCCTCACCTCAGACTTCTTCCTGCCACGATCCTCAATTTCCTTGTTCCCTCGATCTTCTTACCTGCCCATCTCCTGAGACCCCAAGCTAGATCTAACCAATTATCTTCCTACTCTTTGTAGGAAACCCAGCACTCCTCAGATTGCATCTTGCCACTGATGCTGCCCAGAAGGCCTGTGTTTCCTGTTCAGCTGTTCCACTCACGCTCTAGTGGCTATTTAAACCTTCTCAGCTTTCCTTAAAGTTCTACCCCAGGAGAGCAGAGACAGCTAGCTGAGGAACCAACCAGTCACACTTCTTCCAGAACACACAGAAGAACCACACCCTACCAAGTTCAAGTCATAGGGTGTGCACAGAAATAATGTGCCCCGTCTTCTGGACCAGGCCTGTCCTAACATCCCACAAATGCTCCCCCAAGCCAACAGATAAAGAATCAGAGCATTTGTCTCTCAGCTGGGGTGCAGAATGACTTTGTGAAGCAAATAAGCAAATCACACACACACACACACACACACACACACACACACACACACACACACACACCCATTCAATCCCTGCCTACTCTTCTATGCCAAATGTAGCTTCACCACTGAGACAGGGCAGGGAAAGGGAGGGTAGCAGGCGTGAGCCACAGCTGCAGGGTGGCCTTTCACTCTTTCATGCTATTCGCATTCCTCCCACTCAGCACAGCGCCTTGCTTCCTGCTCTGCTGAAGAAGAATGAAAATGTATTTGGTTTTTCTTTGAATGATAGAGACCAGCTTCCTGTAGCCTGAGTAATTAGGGCTTAATGACACCTATTGTCATCCGGGAGGGTGAGCTCTCACCTGACTTAAGAGCTGCGGTCAGCGTAAGGACTTCGGCCTCTAAAACTCAGCACAGAAAGGAAGTCTGAGAGGCTGGGGGCGGGGGAGTTCACAGACCCTGTCTCTGATGCTCTACGCTACTGTAATCTGTCTTTATGCCTAAAAGTCTACTCTGGATCTTCCTTATGCATCTATTTTATTCATACACACACACACACACACACACACACACACACACACACACACACACACACACATACATATGGAAAAGGGTAAACATAACCCGAAAAACGGCTGTGTATTTTAACATATTTTTCTCTGCTATACAAATCTACATCACCAAAAAATCTTTTCTAAATATTTTACCAACTAAAACTTAGTCATTATTTTTCACTACTTCTCATCCTAATCATTCAATATTTATATGGCAAAAGATAGCAAGCATTTATTGAGACCCAGCACCCAAATGCATGGTATCTGGGGAAACAAAGAAATAAGAGAAAAAAAACTACTTTGTGTTTTTGATACAGTTGTGAAAACACTGTTCACAGAAATAGACATGGAAGAAATTTGAGCATAGATGTGTCACTCAATTCTCTGAACAGCGTCTCAGTTTTAACTGATAAAACAAAATGATGCTAAATGCTTTACCATTAAAAATAAGTTACTTTGCTAGGTCATCTATCATGAAAGCAAATTACTTGGAATGGCAAAAGAAATAAGCATTGGTACAGATTCCAGACCCAACTCAATTCAGGAATATAATCTGTAGCCAGGTTGGCATTGTAAATCAATGGAGGAAAGAGCATTAAGTAATTATGGTGCTGGAACACCATATATTTTGAAAATAAATAAATCTTAATCCCAATTTCCCCTCATAAACCAAAGGGAGAATCCCAGTGCATCAAAAGTTTAAATATAAAACCATAATAGTACTAGAAGGAATCATAGAGGAACTTATATACAGTCTTGTGTAAGGAAGTCACTTCTAAACAGTGATACAAAATCCTAAATTCAAAAGAAAAGACTTTTAAATCTGTTGACATAAAAATATAGAATTTACATTTACATAAAATGTAATATCACTCAATAAATAAAATTAAAGGACAATTTTATTTTATTTATTTATTTATTTATTTTTAGTTGGAGTCTCACTCTGTCACCCAGACTGGAGTGCAATGGCCGCTCCCGGCCATCTGGCCACCGCAGCCTCAACCTGCTGGGCTCTGGTGATCCTTCCACCTCAGCCTTCCGAGTAGCCGGAATTACAGGCATGCGCTACCACGCCTGGCTGATTTTTTGATTTATTGTAGAGATGAGGTCTGGCTGCCCAGGCAGGTCTCGAACCCGCGGGCTCAAGCAATCCACTCACCTCAGCCTCCCAAAGGTGCAGGATTACAGACTGAGCCACCAAGCCCGGCTTAAAGGACAATTTTAAAAGTCCAAATAACTTACTGAATTCAGTTATTAATTTTATTTATGCAAATCATCTAATTTTTTTTTTTGAGTCAGAGTGTGACTCTGTCACCCAGGCTGTAGGACAGTGGCACAATCACGACCTCCTGGGCTCAGGTGATCATCCTGACACATCCTCCCGTGTAGGTGGGGCTACAGGTGTGTGCCACCATACAGACTAATTTTTTTTTTTTTTTTTTTTTGCGTAGATGAGGTCTCACTTTGTTGCTCAGGCTGTTCTCGAACTCCTGGGCTCAAGCAACCCTCCTGCCTTGTCCTCCCAAAATGTTGGGATTACAGGCGCAAGCCACTGCACCCAGACCGTTTAATCTTCTATTTGCATTAGATAGAACCTCCTAAACAATATAGGAGAAATAAATAATTTGAGATAGCAAGCATACCTGCTTCATTCTTGATTGTAATTCAATAGAGGTTTTTTGTTTGGGGGGGGTTTTATTTTGGGGGGGAGGGGTTTGTTTGTTTGTTTTGCCCTAAAATAATTGATATGATGTTTGTTTGGGGCTTGGGTAAATCTTACTAAATTTAGATAGTTTTTTTTTTAAACAAATACCAAATTATCTTTTGACTACCTATTAATATAATCTTGCATGTTTTTTCTTTTGTTACTTTAATCAATTATTTTTATAGAATTTTTTTTAAATGTTGAACAATTCTTGCATTTCAGAATAAACCTACCGAGTCTTGGTATGTTATTCCTCTAACACAATACTGTGATTTGTGAATATTTTACTTCGAGTTTTTTTTTTTTTTTTTTTTTTTTTTTGAGTTGGAGTCTCACTCTGTCACCCAGACTGGAGTCCAGTGGGCACTCCTGGCCACCGCAGCCTCGACCTGCTGGGCTCCGGCGATCCTTCCGCCTCAGCCTTCCAAGTAGCCAGAATTACAGGCATGTGCTACCACACCCGGCTGATTTTTTTATTTATTGTAGAGATGAGTTCTCGTTGCCCAGGTGGGTCTCGAACCCGCAGGCTCAGGCAATCCACTCACCTCAGCCTCCCAAAGGTGCAGGATTACAGGCTGAGACACCGAGCCGGCTACTTAGAGTTTTTACATCTATACGCATAAGTGAAATCAGTCTGCAGCTTTACTTTGGAAATATTTTTATTAGCTTTTATAGAAGACAATGCTAGTTTTCATGAAATGAATTGGGAAACATAAGAGACCAGCCTATTACATAAGATAATTAGGGTGTTTTCCATCTGCTTCTCTACCTTCCCTGTTCATCCTCCCCATACCTGGCCCTGTTTATCTCTTCATTTGGTTGTTCTGAGTTGTATCCTTTAAAATAAACCAGTCACATATACACAATAGAATATTATGCACCCATAAAGAAAGACAAACATATGGACTTCGCAGCAACTTGCATGGATTTAGAGTCGATCATACTCAATGATCTATCACAGAAACAAAGAACAGAATACCATATGTTCTCACTCAGAAGCTTGGTCTTTCTCACCAATCATAGATTCCTTTCTCTGGTTCCTACAACAACACTCCTCCTCAGAATGGAATTTAGACACCATGTCCAGTCTTTCCCACTGGGCAGGTCTAGGAACATAAAGCAAGACGACTGGATCAGTGGTTGTGATGGTGGCAGTGGGTTTTAGGTATGGCTCTTTCTTAAAGGAGAATTCTGAGGCAACTGTTAGGAAGTGCGCCTGGACTTGTGAACCTCCAAGACAAGTGCTCATTTTCTCGTTTAGATATCTTGTGCAATTGGTCCCCTCCCCACCTTTTTTTTTTTTTTTTGAGTCAGAGTCTCACTCTGTCGCTCAGTCTGGAGTGCAGTGACGCACTCACGATCACAGCAGCCTCTACCTGCTGGGCTCAGGCGATCCTTCCGCCTCAGCTTTCCAAGTAGCTGGAACTACAGGCACTCACCACCACGCCTGGCTAATTTTTTAATTTTTATTGTAGAGATGAGGTCTTGCCAAGTTACCCAGGTTGGTCTCAAACCCATGGGCTCAGGCAATCCTCTCACCTTGGCCTCCCAAAGTGCTGGGATTATAGGCTTGAGCCTCTGCTCTCGGCCTTGTTCTCATTTTAAAAATTAACATATTAGCTTCTCTCCTCATTGATAGCTTCCACTCTTCCTGGAAAATATGATATTAAAACTCCCCCCCAAAAAATGGCAGCTTTATGTCCATGGAAGATGATAATTCCTAACTAATTATTATGATTTTTTTATTGTCTTTTTCATGATTGCAATCGCATTTGTTGTAGTTTTTTTTTTTTTTTTTTTGAGTTGGAGTCTCACTCTGTCACCCAGACTGGAGTGCAGTGGCCATTCCCGGCCACCGCAGCCTCGACCTGCTGGGCTCCAGCGATCCTTCCGCCTCAGCCTTCCAAGTAGCTGGAACTACAGGCGCGCTACCACACCCGGCTAATTTTTTGATTTATTGTAAAGATGAGGTCTCGCCAAGTTGCCCAAGTGGGTCTCGAACCCGCGGGCTCAGGCAATTCACTCACCTCAGCCTCCGAAGGCACGGGATTACAGGCTGAGCCTCCAAGCCTGGCTCTAACTAATTATTAATAGCAGTAATAGCAAACACTCAGGTAGCACTTACTGTGTGCCAGATATTGCTTTAAGTTATTTCTTTACATTAACTCTTTTCATTAACACAGTAATCCTATGAAGTAGGTTCTATTATGATTCCTACTTTATAGGTGGGAAAACAGTCACAGAAAGATTTAGTAACTTGCCCAACTGCTAAGCACTGGATTTGAAAACAGAGTCTTTGCTTACCTACCCACGATTTTGTTTCTCCTAAAGTATATTTCTGAATAAGCATCAGTAAAAGCAACATCTCAAGCATCAGCAGAAACCATCATTCAGACTTTAGGAACCTTCCACCCCCAGTAGATATAGCTGACCCCAAATATATACACACAAAAATAGGAAATGAGTGTTCATACACTCAGTGAAACACTAATTTTTAAAACATTCTGGGGGAAAAATGTGATTTTGTTGAAAAAATGCAGTTGTTTATTTTTAGAATAGTCTGTCTAAAGTCAAAACAATCTAAATTTCTTCTTAAGAATATCTAAGCCGGGCTCGGTGGCTCAGCCTGTAATCCCGCACCTTTGGGAGGCAGAGGTGAGTGGATTGCCTGAGCCCGCGGGTTCGAGACCCACCTGGGCAGCGAGACCTCATCTCTACAATAAATCAAAAAACCAGCCAGGCGTGGTAGCGCATGCCTGTAATTCTGGCTACTTGGAAGACTGAGGCGGAAGGATCACCGGAGCCCAGCAGGTCGAGGCTGCGGGGGCTGGGAGCGGCCACTGCACTCCAGTGTGGGCGACAGAGTGAGACTCCAACTCAAAAAAAAAAAAAAAAAAATCTAATGAGCCGGGCTCAGTGGCTCAGCCTGTAATCCCGCGCCTTTGGGAGGCTGAGATGAGTGGATTGCCTAAGCCCGCGGGTTCGAGACCCGCCTGGGCAACTTGGCAAAACCTCATCTCTACAATAAATCAAAAAATTAGCCAGGCGTACTAGCGCGCACCTGTAGTTCCAGCTACTCGGAAGGCTGAGGCGGAAGGATCGCCGGAGCCCAGTAGGTCGAGGCTGCGGTGGCTGGGAGCAGCCACTGCACTCCAGTCTGGGCGACAGAGTGAGACTCCAACTCAAAAATACATATATATATCTCTAATGTCCCTTAGTAACAGAAAAAGAACAACTTGTAGTTTGTACATAATATATTTTAATGAAAATAGTTCTCTTAAGCGTTGTTTAATTATAAATGCAAACATAAAACGATAACAATAACCAAAAATCCCCATAGAAATTTTAATCCCTATGAGAGATTTACCTAGAAGAGAGATTGTTTTTCCCTCCCTGACTTTCTGATCGAAAATCTGTAACATCCAGGATAAAGGTGGTAGCTTAAATGTCTATTAAACCCCGATTATTGAGGTACTAGAGTATAATTTTTATTTTTTGTTTGGTTTTAATTTTTTCACTATAGGTACCATATGTATCAGATTATTTAAAATACATTTGAGGAATTTAGACAATTATAAGGGAACACATGGAACCGCTGCCACTTGTGGGTCAGGGAATAGAGGTGGAAAAAATATATACCACTTACCGACTTGGCCCGTAAAGAGTTTCCAGATGGGAATCTCTGCCCGTTCATCTGTTCTCTGGATGATACCACTGTACCCACATTTGTGTGTCAGGACTGTCATGACAAAATACCACGCTGAGGGGCTTAAACAACAAAAGTATGTTGTCTTATAGTTCCAGCTGCTGGAAGTTCAGGATCAAGGTATCAGCAGGTTTGGTTTTTCCTGAGACTTCACCCCTTGGCTTGCCCATGGTTGTCTTCTTACTGTGCTCTTTCCTCTGGCCACCAGCCAGACATTGTGGCACAAGCCTGTAGTTCCAGCTACTTGGAAAGCTGAGGCAGAAGGATGGCCTGAGCCCAGCAGGTGGAGGCTGCATTGGTTGTGAGCATGCCACTGCACTTCAGCCTGGGTGACAGAGTGAGACTCCAACGCAAAAAAAAAAAAAAGAGAGAGAACAATTGCACAAGAGACCTAAACGAGAAAATGAACACCTGTCTTGGAGATTCACAAGTCCATGCACACTTCCTAACAGTGCCTCAGAATTCTCCTGTATATCCAAGTGTTCTCTTCTTCATATGAGGACACCATTCAGATTGCATTAGGGTCCACCCTAACGGTCTTATTTTTAACTTATTTTTAACACCTCTTTAAAGGCCCTGCACCCAGAAACAGTCACATACTGAGGAACTTTGTGTTCGAATTTCAAAATATTAATCTGGGGAAGACCCACTTCAGTGCATGACAGTGACTAGATGCCAAAAAATAGAATCACAAGATGTAAGGATCCTGGGTCCCTAAATCATCTCTTCGAAGAGAGAAGCTTAGAAGACCTCTTGACCAGGAGCATAAGTGTGAGACTTTTCACAAGCAACAAATGAACTTTTAATTTTGTTAAGCCATTTTCATTGTGGGATTGTTTATAGCAGTTAGCCTACATTGACCAATAGTCTAGTGAAGAAAAACTCAACCATCCCCTGCTGAGTTTGTCTGATTAAGTCAGATTTTAACACACTAGCTTCAGATGATGAGGAAAGAGTACAAATAAAGAGAAATGACTCTAGAGTCGTATCTTCTAAAACTGGTTTGGTGAAATCGACCCTGTAGGTTAGGTTCTGTAATGAATTAGTACATTAATTGATGCTAAGTGGCATGAATAATTTATCTTATGTTTTCTTTAAATGCAATGCATAGTTCTGGTTCTTATATGCTCCTGAAAGGACTGCAGAATTAACACATCTGAGTTGGTTAATTTGCAATTGTTTGGTAAATTGATCACACCCCGTATTCTGACAGCTTTATGATCTGTACTTGGCCTGCTGAAGTGTGACCAAGAGGAGCACTGAATATTCTCCTGTTCAGAGGCAGTAAATTCTGAATTTTTTTTTTTTGTCACACAGACTAGAGTGCAGTGTCACGCTCACAGCCATCGCACTTCGACCTGCTGGGCTCAGGCAATCCTTCCCCCTCAGCCTTCTAAGTAGCAGGAACCACAGGCATGTGCCACCACATCTGCTAATTTTTTTATTTATTGTAGAAACAAGATCTCACCAAATTGCCCAGGCTGATCTTGAATCCCTGGACTCAGGCAATCCTCTCGCCTCCACCTCCCAAAGTACTGGGATTACAGGTGTCAGTCATCACACCTGGCCGTACATTAAGATTTTTAAGGGAAGAACAAAAGGAACTAGAAAGGCACCTTCTCAACAGCTTAAATGTCTTAAGCTGCTAAAAGGGAGAGCCCCCACAATGAGCATTAAGAAGATACTGAGCAACCAGGCTCAATGGCTCAGCCTGTAATCCCAGTGCTTTGGGAGGCCAAGATGAGTGGATTGCCTGAGCCCAGGGGTTTGAGACCCACCTGGGCAACTTGGCGAGACCTCATCTCTACAGTAAATCAAAAATTAGCCAGGCATGGTAGCGCATGCCTGTAGTTCCAGCTCCTTGGAAGGCAGCTTTATGATCTGTACTTGGCCTGCTGAAGTGTGACAAATGGGAGCACTGAATATTCTCCTGTTCAGAGGCAGTAAATTCGAAATTTACTGCAGAAGGAATTCGGAATTTGGCAGAAGGATCGCAGGAGCCCAGCAGGTCAAGGCTGCGGTGGCCGGGAGCGGCCACTGCGCTCCATTCTGGGCGACAGAGTGAGACTCCCACTCAAAAAAAAAAAAAAAAAAAGAAGATACTGAGTAAAGGCTTAGAGTACTGACAAGTATTGCTCATGGACAGCACCTCCAACCAGAAGGACCAGAAGGCACATAGGAGATGAAGGATGCTTCTGAGTAGAGCTTGGAGTCTTTTTTTTTTTTTTCTTTTTGAGTCAGAGGCTCACTCTGTCGCCCAGACTGGAGTGCAGTGGCCGCAGCCTTCCAAGTAGCTGAAACTACAGGAGCGCGTTACCACGCCTGGCTGATTGTTCGATTTATTGTAGAGATGAGGTCTCGCTGCCCAGGCAGGTCTCAAACACGCGGGCTCAGGCAATCCACTCACCTCAGCCTCCCAAAGGCACGGGATTACAGGCTGAGCCACCGAGCCCGGCAGAGCCTGGAGTCTTTAGAACCCTACTAGGCTTCCTCACAGCTTCCTGGTGCTAGAGAGAATATGTGCTTCCGCTGACTCTGCTACTGTTCATATCTAGTCCCCTTGCTCTCGGCATCACTGAACTCCTTCCCCTTCAAGGTTTTTCTGTCTTGGGCAATTTTATCTAATTTTCAGTGGTAGGAAAACTGAATCTGGTTGACCACTTATTCTCCTAAATCTTTTGCATCTTATACCAGGCTGTTAGCTTTTGAAACCAAAAGCTAAGAGTATGATTCTTGTTTCTCTGGTTCTGCTATGACAATCCTCCCTAGAGGCAACAGAGCTTTGTTTCTGTCTGCCCAACAGCAGAAGGTTCATGGAGTAACAAAATGTCCAATGCCAAAAACTCTGTTAATATATCAAAGCTCCTTCCTGCCACACTATCAAAGGACTGGAAAAATGTCACCCTCACCTTATGATTGGTTGAGGGGGGAGAATCAAAGAAAATGCGTGTAGTCTAAGAAAACGTTCACAGCCAAAGTCAATCTGTCCTCCTGTGGGAATCCTTGGCAAGGAGTCACATAGGATGATGTGTTCACACCGTACTTGACAGAGAGGCTGTGGCTATCAGGTGAAACACTACTCCCTGCAGAGACGAAAGGAGGTTTGTGGGTTACCAGGCACTGGTGTCCTCTTACAGACAACGTGTGGTCATGTTTGGTGGCATCCCAAAGACACTTGCCATCCGGGACATTCAAGTCAAAGCTGATTCCTGAAAGGAGTCTCCTGTTTAGATTATAAGAGAACATAGCCGGGCACGGTGGCTCAGCCTATAATCCCGCGCCTTGGAAGGCAGAGGTGAGTGGATTGCCTGAGCCCGCGGGTTCGAGACCCACCTGGGCAACTTGGCAAGACCTCATCTCTACAATAATTAGCCGGGTGTGGTAGCACGCGCCTGTAGTTCCAGCTACTTGGAAGGCTAAGGCGGAAGGATCGCCAGAGCCCACAGCAAGTCGAGGCTGCGGTGGCCGGGAGCGGCCACTGCACTCCAGTCTGGGCGACAGAGTGAAACTCCAACTCAAAAAAAAGAGAACATTGAACAAGGCTTAGAACTACTACATTTGCTGGATGTGGTGGCCTGTAATCCCAGCACTTTGGGAGGCAGAGGCTAGAAAATTGCCTGAGCTCAAGGGTTCAAGACCAACCTGGGCAACTTGGTGAGACCTTGTCTCTACAATAAATCAAAAAACTGGCCAGACGTGGTGGCACGTGCCGGTGGTTCCAGCTCCTTGGAAGGCTGAGGCAGAAGGATCACCTGAGCCCAGCAGGTCACGGCTGTGGTGGCCATGAGAGTGCCACTGCACTCTAGCCTGGGCAACAGAGTGAGACTCCAACTCAAAATAAAATAAAAAAAGAAGTATTTTATTAATAATTTAGTGGCCGGGCTCGGTGGCTCAGCCTGTAATCCCGCGCCTTTGGGAGGCTGGGGTGAGTGGATTGCCCAAGCCCGCGGGTTCGAGACCCACCTGGGCAGGCAAGACCTCATCTCTACAATAAAATCAAAAAATTAGCCGGGCGTGGTAGCACACGCCTGTAATTCTGGCTACTCGGAAGGCTGAGGCTGAAGGATCACCAGAACCCAGCAATTCGAGGCTGTGGTAGCCGGGAGCAGCCAGTGCACTCCAGTCTGGGCTACAGTGAGACTCCAACTCAAAATAATAATAATAATAATAATAATAATTTAGTGAATATGTGAAAAAAATGTCAGGGTATTATACACATAAGGACATAACATAATACACAGCCTTCAATGGGCTTCCTTTTTTTTTTGAGTTGGAATGTCACTCTGTCACCCAGACTGGAGTGCAGTGGCACACTCATGGCCAACCCAGCGTTGACCTGCTGAGCTCTGGCAATCCTTCCGCCTCAGCCTTCCAAGTAGCCAGAACTACAGGTGCGCACTACCATGCCCGGCTAATTTTTTGATTTATTGTAGAACGAGGTCTTGTCACGCTGCCCGGGTGGGTCTTGAACCCGCGGGCTCAGGCAGGCCACTTGCCTCGGCCACCCAAAGTGCTGGGATTACAGGCTGAGCCACCAAGTTTGGCCTATGGGCTTCCTTTAAGGTTTAATGTTCTCAAAATAGTTGGCAAAGGGTTAGCTGATCATGTTAATGTATTCATGATGGTAAAGATAGATCCCAAATTGGTACCATTCCAGTATTCAAATACTTTAAGTCCAATGTCAAAATTCAGGACATGTGGAGTGAAATGAGGGTTGGTTCATCTTTTGAATCAAAATGCTCTTAAAATTGTATTAAAACACCAAAAGTATTTTTTTAAGGTATTAACAGTGATTGATGCTGGGACTGCCCTCCTGGGCATATTTCTCCCCTTTTGTTTTCTATTTTTCTCTCTATTCTGAATTTTATTTTATTTTATTTTATTTTATTTTTTTGAGTTGGAGTCTCACTCTGTCGCCCAGACTGGAGTGCAATGGCCGCTCCCGGCCACCGCAGCCTCGACCTGCTGGGCTCCAGCGATCCTTCCACCTCAGTCTTCCATGTTGCCGGAATTACAGGTGCGTGCTACCACACCCGGCTGATTTTTTTATTTATTGTAGAGATGAGGTCTTGCCTGCCCAGGCGGGTCTCGAACCCGCAGGCTCAGGCAATCCACTCACCTCAGCCTCCCAAAGGCGCAGGATTACAGGTTGAGCCACCGAGCCCGGCTTATTCTGAATTTTTAATGTTAAAAACGGAACTTAAGAAAAGCAGACTAAGTTGAGAATGAACTGAGAGACGTCAAGGGTGGCAGCACCTATCGTCTGCCAGGTTCTTGATCCTGGAGATATTGTTATAACTGGATTGCGAGAAGTGATGCCGACATGCAGAAAAGGTCAGGTGATGAGTCCTTTATTGATGCCGGCGACCAAGAGAGGACTAGTGATCCAAATAACTCTCAGCCCCAAACAGAGTGAGTAGTGGGTATTTAAAGGTACATATTACATAAACTGTACAGTTTAACTGATAATTCTTGGCAATACATTTGATTAGTAAGGGGTACAGATGGTTACGGAATTTATGCAACCAGGGAGTTTCCAACCACCAGAAGGTACAGGAATGTGGGTGTGAGGGGTGATTGTGGGAAGGTTACATAAGGGGTTTATTCCAAGGTTAGCATGGAAGGTCTGTTACAAAATGGAGTTACTTATGTCAAGCTAGCTATGACAGGCTATTATAGGTTTTTCAGATTAGTTATTTTCTATTTCATTCATTTCAATATAGCAGTGAAGAAATGGAAGAAGAGCCCAGGCTCCTGCCCTCAGAGCCCTACCTTCCAGAGAGGGGATCAGACTACCAACAACTCAGCAAATCTATATCAAGAGGTGAAGAAAAGTAAAGCAAGGTTGGGGTACAGGGAGTGATGGTAAGGGATATAATTTTAAATATATATATTTTCTTGAGTCGGAATCTCACTTTGTTTCCCAGGCTGGAGTGCAGTGGCACACTCACAGCCACTGCAGCCTCGACCTACTGGACTCAGGTGATCCTTCTGCTTCAGCCTTCCAAGTAGCTGAAACTACAGGCAGGCACCACCATGCCCAGCTACTTTTTTTTTTTAATTTATTGTAGAGATGAGGTCTCGCCAAGTTGCCCAGGGTCTCGAACCCGTGGGCTCAGGCGATTCTCTCACTTCAGCCTCCCAAAATGCTACGATAATAGGCATGAGCCACCGTGCCCAGCCCAAGGCATATAATTTTCAAGTGGATACTCAAGAAGATATCTCTGCTAAAATAATATTTGGGCAAACACTGAAGAGAGAAACAGCAGCAGAAGCCGGGGATCAGTTAGGAGGACTACATACCATCCTGGTGAGAGATGATGATGGTCTGAATGCAGTAGAATGAAAAGGGTTCACACTCAGAAGGTATACCTGCCAGGATTCGCTGATAGCGTGACAGAATGTGAGTATATAGAAAAAGAGGTGTCAGCCGGGCTCTGCAGCTCAGCCTGTAATCCCAGCACTTTGGGAGGCCGAGGCACATGGATTCCCTGAGCCCATGGGTTCAAGACCAGCCCAGGTAATTTAGCAAGCCCTCATCTATACAATAAAATTTTTAAAATAGCCGGTTGTGGTAGCATGCGCCTGTGGTTCTGGCTACTTGGAAGGCTGAGGCAGAGGGATCGCCGGAGCCCAGCAGGTTGAGGGTGTGGTGGCTGGGAGCGTGCCACTTACTCCAGTCTGGGTGACAGAGTGAGACTCCAACTCAAAAAAGAAAAAAATAAGAAAGAGAAGTGTCTTGGATGTGTTAAGACTCCCTGAGCTTGGCTTGGGCCTACTTCAAAACAAGTTCAGACAAAAACCAGGGAGCCAGTGAAAGAGGGATGAGCTTCACTTTTTGAGCACCTGATACTTTTCAACATACTTTTTCCATTTTTTTTCTTGTCTCAGACTAAATAAATCAGCAATGCTTGTCAGGTGTGGTGGCTTGTGCCTGTAATTCCAGCACTTTGGGAGGCCGAGACAGGGGGATCACTTGAGGTGAGGAGTTCAAGACTAGCCTGGGCAACATAGCAAGACCCGTCTCTACAAAAAATTTAAAAATTAGTTGGGTATGGTGACTTACACCCGTAGTCCTAGCTACTCAGGTAGTTGAGAAAGAAGACTCACTTGAACCCAGAATTTTGAGGCTTCAGTTAGCTATGATCATGCCACCAATACTCAGCCTGGGCAACAGAGTGTGTATTTTGTCTCTAAAAATAAATAAACAATTAATTAATTTTTACAAATAAAAATAAGCCGGGTGTGATGGCTCATGCCCCAGCACTTTGGGGAGGACGAGGTGAGAGGATTGCCTGAGCCCACGGGTTTGAGACCACCCTGGGTGAGACCTCATCTCTACAATAAATCAAAAAATTAGCCAGGCATGGTGGCGCATGCATGTAGTCCCAGCTACTTGGAAGGCTGAGGCGGAAGGATCGTCTGAGCCCAGCAGATCAAAACTGCAGTGGCCGTGAGTGCGCCGCTGCACTCCAGCCTGGGTGACAGAGTGAGAATCTGACTCAAACATAAAACAAAATAAAATAAAAATAAATCAGCAATAACCATACCAGAGGTGAGGGATAGAACTGAGACTAAAATGGACATTTGCCAATTCCCCTGGCTGGTTCTTCGAGAGGCCATTGACCCCTATCTAGGGATACATGTGTCAACACTGCTGTCTCCAGCATGCCCGGCAAAGCACCTGGCATGCTGTGGGCCCTCGACAAATGCTCATTGAATCGATCTCCCACAGGGAGAGGCCACGAGGCAGCCGTATTGTGCGTGTTGTGAAGTTTAAGGACACAGGCGTTGGAATCAGACCCATCTAGTTTCTGTCCCTCCCTCTGCATCTGGTCCTCTGACTTTAAGCAGGCCTCCGAACCTCCTAACTGTGCTCTGCTGTGGATCTATCTGGTCATGGACATGGTCTTTGCTTAAGAAAAAAGAAAAGAGGCCAGACTTGGTGGTTCAGTCCAGCATTTCGGGAGGCCGAGGCAAGTGGATTGCCTGAGCCCGCAGGTTCAACACCAGCCCAGGAAACTTGGTGAGCCCTTGTCTCTACAATAAATAAAATTAATTAGCCAGGCATGGAAGTTCACGCCTGTAGTCCTGGCTACTTGGAAATCTGAGGTGGAAGGAAGGATGGCCGGAACATAACAGGTCAACCTTGGGGGACCGTGAGTGTGCCTCTGCACTCCAGCCTGGGCGATGGAGTGAGACGCTGACTCAAAAAAAAAAAGAAAAAGAAGAAAGAAATGAGAATATTGACATTTAGCCCTCAGGGTTGTCGGAAAGATTGTATGAAATCGCATTTACAAAGTGCTCACTGCAAGGGCTGGTGCACACCAAGTAATCAGAAAGTGTAAACTATTATTAAAACAAGGACCCAGAGACCGTTTAATCCTTCCTCACGCCTCCACCAACGTGTCAGTGCCTACCAAATATGTTAGAAAACTCTGTAGCTTAAGATAGGGCCACTGGGGAGGGGCCCTTCTGCTCCACTGCCCTTGGCCCTACCCTGCCAGGCCTGGCTCTGTTGGCTGAAAAACCGCAGTCTGAGTCATCCAGCAGCTGCAGGACAAGGCAAGTCCCCAGGGGCTGTGTCCCTGACTAGACAGATCCACAGCACACACACACCGAGTTTTCCTGTCTGCAAAGACATAAATGGCAAACAGGGAAGCCATGCGTGTTTCTGGGTTTCTGGGCCATCGGCTGTGGGACAGCCTCTATCGGTCCTGGCTCAGGTATTGGTGCCAGAGACACCTGATTTACACGTTATCAGTCTGCAGAGAAAAATAGAAATGTCATTAGATTATTTTTGTGGGTAACTAATTAAACAATTGATTCAATCTTCATACCTGATGTGAGAAACTGAAATATTCTTCAATCCTACTTAACGTATCTGTTCAATTGATGCCCTTCACTGGATAGTTAAAAAGAGACAACAAAGACCTGGTGTGGTGGCTCACGCCTGTAATCCCAGCACATTGGGAGGCCAGGCTAGAAGGATTGCTTGAGCTTGACCAAGAGTTCAAGACCAGCCTGGGCAACATAATGACACCTCGTCTCTACAAAAAATAAAAAAATAAATCGGGAACCATGGTGCATGCCTGTAGTCCAAGCTACTTGGAAGGCTGAGGCTAGAGGGTCGCTTGAGCCCAGGAATTTGAGGCTGTGGTAAGCCGTGATTGCGCCACTGCACTCCAGCCTAGGCAACAGAGTGAGACCTAGACTCAAAAAAGAATCACTTCCTGGCTGGTCTTGGTGGCTCAGCCTGTAATCCCAGCGCTTTGGGAGGCCAAGGTGAATAGATTGCCTGAGCCTGCAGGTTCAAAACCAGCCTGGGCAACTTGCGAGACATCTCTACAATAAAACAAAAAATAGCCAGGCATGGTAGCATGCGTCTGTAGTTCCGGTTACTCGGACGGCTGAGGTAGAAGGATTGCCGAAGCCCAGCAGGTTGAAGCTGGGGTGGCCATGAGTGTGCCACTGCAATCCAGCCTGGGTGACAGAGTGAGACTCCAACTCAAAAAAAAAAAAAAAAATCACTTCCTGAAAAGTAACCTGCTGAGTCACCCTACAAAGACAACTGCAGCCGGTTCTCAGGAACTGGTTCACTTTTCAGATACATGACAGGTGGCCCCAGGAGAGTTCACCAAAAGCCTAAGGGAATGTCATGAAATGTATACCAGAAGTATATTAAGTCATGGGGCTAAACAAGCCCTCCCCCTATGGCAGTAGAAGTTTTAATGGGTGTGACATATTGTTTATTTAAAGTGCAGAGGGCATCAGAATTGAAATTGCAGTGCCAACGGGTGTGTGTAGGAATCATCTGTTTCAGTGGTGCCCAGGTTAGCTGCACCCCAGGATCACAGGTAACTTAAAAAATATTGAGGGTGGCCAGACACAGTGGCTCACTCCAGTAATCCCAGGACTTTGGGAGGCCGAGAGAGAGGATCTCTTGAGGCCAGGAGTTTGAGACCCACCTGGGCAACTTAGTGAGACCGTGTCTCTATGAAAAGTTACAAAAAAAAAAATTAAACTTGGCCGGTCATGGTGACGTGGGCCTGTGGTCTCAGCTACTCAGGAGGCTGAGGCAAAGGATCACTTGAGCCTAGGAATTTGAGGCTACAGTGAGCTATGGTTGTGTCCCTGCACTTCAGCCTGGGCGACAGAGTGAGACCCAGATTTTTTTTTTTGAGTCGGAGTCTCCCTCGGTCGCCCAGACTGGAGTGCAGTGGCCGCTCCCGGCCACCGCAGCCTCGACCTGCTGGGCTCCGGCGATCCTTTCGCCTCAGCCTTCCACGTAGCTGGAACTACAGGCATGCGCTACCACGCCCGGCTAATTTTTTGATTTATTGTAGAGATGAGGTCTCGCCAAGTTGCCCAGGCGGGTCTCGAACCCGCGGGCTCAGGCAATCCACTCACCTCAGCCTCCCAAGGCGTGGAATTACAGGCTGAGTCACCGAGCCCCACTGAGACCCAGGTTTTAAAAATAATAATAAAATAAACCGATGGTCAGGCTCCACCTTAGACCAATTGAATAAGAATTGTTGGGGCTGGGACCGGACATTTTCTTTTTTTTTTTTTTTTAATTTTTATTTTAAAGCTGTGGGGTACAATTCAGGGTTAGGTATGCAAATGGTCTTTGTACAGGTAAAGTTTGGGCCTCACTTTGGGACCCACAGTACATGGTTTGAGATCGGGTACCCTTATGGATGAAGTATGTCCTTCCTGTTCCCTCCCCTGTCAGTTTCCCACTACTGCCAATCCCTTTCTTATAGTATTATAATTGTTCAGGGAGAACATGTGGTACTCCGTTCTTTGTTTCTGTGATAGATCACTGAGTATTATAGTCTTTAAATCCATAATTTTGTCCTTCTTTATGGCTGCGTAATATTCCATCTAGTATGTGTACCACATTTTTTTAATCCGGTCGACCTTCAATGGGCAGCACAGCGGGTTCCATGTTTTTGCTACTGTGAATAGTGCTGCAATAAACATGTGTGTGCAGGTATCTTCTTTGTAGAATGATTTGAGTTCCTCCCGGTATATTCCCAGAAGGGGAATTGCTGGGTCATATGGGAGGTCGATTTTTAGATCTTTTAGGAGTAGGACCGGGCATTTTCAATCTCTGCAGGTGACTGTTATGTGCAACTAAATGTAGGAAATCCAATCCAATGGCTCTTAAATGTTACTGAATCACAGAGTCCCCTGACAAATATAATAGATCGCCTCCACAGAGGGAAAAAAAACCCTTATACAAGAATTTAGGGAACATACTGACACCCTGAGAGTCAGCCTCAGGTCAGACTTTTCTTTGGACAAATGACGAGTGAGGTTGGAAATAGTGAAGGAGATTCAACCCTGATAAGGACTGTGAGCTCACAAAAAGCCAGGTCAATATTCTTTCACTTTTCTTGGTAGTCAGCACTAGTCAGAAACGGTTTTCTCTGACGTAACAGGTGTCACAAATAATGAGAGAGGCAATGACTGCCATTTGAATGGTCAAATTCATTTAATGAGCAAATCTCAGACTCACCATATAATAATACAAAAAAAGTCATCCATCTGCTAAAATTGTTCTTCGTGAAGAACTAATTATTCTAAACACCTCCTGTTGTAGGTTGAATTGTGTCCCCCCAAAAGATATGTTGAAATCCTAACTCCCGGTAGCTGTAAATGTGACCTTATCTGGAAATCAGGTCTTTTTTATACAGGAGGTGCCAAAAAAAGAAACATATTTTAAGTATGACATTTGCTGAAGAGGTGGCATTAATCAAAAGAATGCTAGTGTCACCATACAACAGGCAAGACAGTCAAAGAAAATGGTGAAAGCACGGCGGAGCAAGCGTCAGACTCCCATGGCTACCGTAATTTAATTCAACTTCGAAAAGTAATACATAGGTAACATCTCCTAAACTGTGTGTACATTTTTTTCGGCACCCCCTGTACATCATCAAGTTAACACAAGGTCATAGGATAGACCCTAGCCCAGTATGACTGGTGTCCTTACAGGAATAGAACAAAGCCAAGAGAAGACCTAGACACACAGGGAGAATGCCATGGGATGATAGAGGAAGAAGCTGGAGCAATGCATCTACAAGTCGAGAAAGGCCAACGATGGCCAGCAGCCCCCAGAAGCTGGGGAGAGACAAGGAAGGTTTATCCCCTACTGGTTTTAGAGGGAGCATGACCCTGTGAACACCTTGATTTCAAGGATTCTGGACTTAAAAACTGTGAGAGAATAAATTCCTGTTGTTTTAAGCCACCCAGTCTATGGTACTTTGTACAGCCTGCTTAGAAAACTAATATACCTTTTACAAGTGGGGGGGAGACCCAAAAAACCCCAGAATTAGGCTGGGCTCGGTGGCTCAGCCTGTAATCCCAGTACTTTGGGAGGCCAAGGTGAGTGAATTGCCTGAGCCCGCAGGTTCGAGACCCGCCTGGGC